>NC_079448.1:29955268-29982768 GCF_903798145.1 Danio aesculapii
CGTCACCTGCTGCTTTCCTGAACTAAGCGCTTGTTTTGTAAATTTTCCCATCAGATGAGTGGAGACCCGAGTGGGCCGCTGTCAAGGGGGATTGTGAATGGATGAACAGTTTGTTCCAGACACACCAGTCCTGCTGTCTGGCCTGGGGTCTTAATCCTGCCAGCAAGGTCAATTAAGGGAAGCGCTGCTGGCAAATATTATTGTGTGTGTGTGTGTGTGCGCGTGCGTGCGTGTGCGTGTGCATGTGTGTGTGTGCGTGTGTGTGTGTGTGTGTGTGTGTGTGTGTGTGTGTGTTTGTGTTTGTGTTTGTGTGTGGTGAACTGTAATAGTAGTTATGACCATGCCTACTCAGGTGATAGATTACATTTAAAAATTGCAAACATTTTTGTAGGACAAGTTTTATAAAATGCCATGCATATAAATGTTTATTTTAGACCCTATTAAGATGTTCTAATTTCTATACATTTTTTAGCATGACAAATCTGAACATGTGAGTATTTATATGTTATTAATTATAATAAACTTTATTTGAATTATTAGATTTTGATAAGTCTTTTTATAAATCGATACTTCACAAAATACTTTGAGCAGTATATATATAAACCACACTGAACTGAGCTAAACTGAACTGAACTTAAACACTACAAACTGAACTACACTGTTCCTATTTACTGTGACCTTTTATGTGAAGCTGCTTTGACACAATCTACATTGTATAAGCGCTATACAAATAAAGGTGAATTGAATTGAATTGAATATATATAGTTATATATGTTACATATATTATATATCATGTCATTTCACAATATAGATCAAATTTATATATTTTAGATAAATCAAAAAATATTTATTGCTTAAATGCAATAAAACAAATATTTAAAAGTGTAGTTTGTATGTTCTCTTTAGAAAAAAAAATAACATGTGCATAAATGTTCTACCTGCAGTGTGTCACCTGTAGTAAAAGGCCTGGGTTCTTCCAAGCTGAAAGAGGGGTTGAGTTAGACTGAATGGTGCTGCTGGGATTTGGCTAATAAGACACACTGTGCAGTTACAAAGTTCTCTACTCGTCATCATGCGTGCATTTGAGCGAAACATTACAGTAGCTGTTCTTTCAAGTGCACCTGTTACCCCTTTGGGTGTTTCCCGTTCGTGCTCTGTGTTTCCCATCAGAGGGGGAAGGAAGGGCCACACCATCCCCACCAAGCGGCTGCCGTCAACGGATAAGGTCTGGTCAGCAGTCTGGAAAAGCTCCTTCCTGCCCCCCTCTCTCTTTACTGCAGTGCCAGCATGATGCCACTAATCTTGTCAGCAGTCCTCCCACCTCTGGAACCACTGCGTCCTGCCAGCACACTGACTGTTGCACATGCATCAAAACCTGCCTGGCTTTCTTTTTTTTTCTGTAATTTAATACAAGGTTGAATGGAAGCCTATTCCTGTAATGGGATTGGAAAAAAGTTACTTTCTAATTCACAATATAGACTTTTTCTTGCCATTATAAAATAACATGCTTAATGATAATATTAAAAGGCAAACTCAACTTTTCTGACTGTATACCTCTCATGTTTCTTTTTCAGAATTGAAACTGAATTTCCAGCAGTTTCTAGTTTTGTTTTTCTGACATGAGATCTGACAAGAAAAAATAAAGCAAGATATAAAATACCTATTCTGAACAGTCAGAATTGAGTTACTAACTTACAAAACCTTCAAAAAGGTTGAAAATGAGCAATAAAGTCTAACAAATATTATATTTCAAATATAATTTATATCATTGTTGTAGGTGTTCTGCAGAGAAATACGAAACAACAGTAATTAGTATTTCAAATTGAAACCAAGCACCCACAGAAAACAAGAATCTGTCAGAAAAACAAGAAACTGCCTGACCATTGTATTAATTTATTAATAAAAGTATTGCAAAAATAAATATAAAAACATACAATTACAGTCCTCACAACTTAAGAACTTGGCAACAAACTTAAATTCATTTTCATTAGTCCCTTGTCCTACTTATCCTGCATATGTTTTACACAGCAGATGACCTTCCAGCTGCAACCCAGTACTGGGAAATGTCCATACATCCAAACCCACGCGAATATGGGGAGAACACACAAACCCACAAAGAAATGCCAACTGACCCAGTCGGGACTCAAACCAGCGACCTTCTTGCTGTGAGGCGACGCTGAGCCACTGTGTCGCCTTAACCGAGTTAATGAGTAAATATATATATCATCAAATGCACTTTCATACATACAGTATCAGTCCAAAATATGTCACATGGAAACTTTTAAAGGCTGAAATGTATCCAGACTTTTCCACACAATTGTTTTTGCTAATTATCAATAAAATATCTAATCTGCTTTCAGAAAGTGATGTTTTTATTTTGAGCTTTAATTTTAAATGCATGTATCTGAAGTCACATTCTACTATTCATCCTATTTGCATTGCTGTTGAGAATCATGTACTGTACATCAGCACAGTGAAACACACTGTTTTTCTTTAATTAAATCACAGCCTCTGATTTAATAAGACATATCTCTTTCTAAGTCTTAATTCAATTTATTTTGCAGCCCAATTTGATTACTTTAGTGTTACGTTTGATGTAATTAATCATTAATTTATCACCCTAGCAAACCTCTATTTAGGGGAAATTGCATATTTATTATAATTTTGTAATTTCTGTGGATGAAAACTAGACATAGATGAAACGTGTTACTGAAGGAAGTGGTTTACTGTCTTAATGTGCATTAGGTACTAGGCTAACTTATTCTTTCCATCTGTAAGGGTTTTGCTTCTTTCCAGGAAGTGGAAAGGAAGGGTGTCACTGTGTTTCCTCTACAGAGAACAGTAAATCCTGTTGTTATTATTATTATAATCTTTTGGTTTTGCTTTGAGTAAGGAGGTGCTGTAATGAGTGTAAGACAGCTTTATATGACAGTCATATAATATACATGTTTGTATGTAAGTTTCTTCGAAGAAGAAAATAAAAAGAGAAAACATCCAGTGAGCGGCAGTTCTGTGGGTGCAAATGCCTAGTTGATGCCAGAGGAGAATGTTCCGACTGGTTTGAGCTGATAGAAAGGCAACAATAACTCTAATAACCACTTGTTACAAACAAGGTATGTGGAGAACCATTTCTGAATGCACAACAAGTCGAACCTTCAGGCGGATGGGCTACAGCAGCAGAGGACCACACCGGGTGCCCCTCCTGTCAGCTAAGAACAGGAAACTGAGGCTACAATTGGCGCAGGCTTGCCAAAATTGGACAATAGACGAGTTGAAAAACATTGCCTGGTCTGATGAGTCTTGATTTCTGCTACGACTTTCTGATGGTAGGGTCAGAATTTGGTGTCAACAACATGAAAGCATGGATCCATCCTGCCTTGTTAGTGGTATTATGATAAAGAGGAAGAGTTGAGAACAATAAAAACAGTGATACAGTAGCTGTTTTTTGTTTATTACGGAAATTATTATTATGAATTAATTTATTTAGTTTTTTTCAGTCATCCACTACTGAGCTTGTTTTTATTTATTTATTGATTTGTTTATTTATTTGTTTGTTTAGCAATTATTTTTCTCTACCTAAACCTTTTTCTCATTTTTTAACTTGATTGAGGCTAGTTTACTGTTTATTCATCCATTTCTCAATTTATTTAATTGAATCATTCAGTCAATCAACCAACTAAAGAAATAAACAGTCTATTCTATTATTATTTATTTTTATTATTTTTATTTCAAAATCCTAATATCCTTTACCTCCTTAAATCCAACATGATTTTATTTATTTATTTATTTATTTATTTATTTATTTATTTATTTATTTATTTATTTATTTATTTATTTATTTATTTATTTATTTATTTATTATTAGTGCTGGGCAAAGATTAATCCAAATTAAAAGTTTGTTTTGACATAATATATGTGTGATGATTATTATTATTGTTGTTGTTGTTGTTGTTGTTGTTGTTGTTGTTGTTGTTGTTGTTGTTGTTATTATTATTATTATTATTATTATATATGTATGTATTATGTAATACACTCGCCTACCTACATAAAACAAAACTACACAAAAAAATGTTGCATAGATATTTAAATTCATATATAACTTTTTATCATATACGTATATAAACAAACAAAATATAAATAAACATTGTTTTACAAATATATGGATATAGATGGATTTATACACACACACACACACATACACACAGTACACACAGTACACACATATGTACATTGTCAAAACAAACTTTTATTTTAAATGTGATTAATCTTTGCCCAGCACTAGTTATTATCTATTTATTCAATATTTCTTATTGCAGAAAACAGTGGCTCATCTGCTCTGAGCACTGACACAGATAGGATTTGTACCAGCACTGATCAGTTTACAGCAGTATCTCACTCTCACCACTAGAGGAGCTCTTGCTTCTACATACTTGTTCTAAGCCCTCTTACAGTCAAAGTCAGAATTATTAGCTCTCCTGTTCAATTTTGGTTATTTGATTTTTTTAACAAATTTCTAAACATAATAGATTTAATAACCAATTTCTAATAACTGATTATCTTATTTTATCTTTGCCATGATGAAAGTACATAATATTTTAATATTAATAAACTACATATTTTTCAAGATACTAGTATTCAGCTTAAAGTGCAATGTAAGGGCTTTACTTGGTTAATTAGGTTAACAAGGCAAGTTATTGTATGTCAATGGTTTGTTCTGTAGCCAATTGAAAAAAAAAGGGGGGGGGGGCTATAATATTGATATTAATTTTTTTTTTTTTCATTTTATGAAAATTTTTATTATGACTTTTATTCCAGCCAAAATAAAACAAACATGACTTTCTCTAGAACAAAAAAAAAAATATCAGAAATGCCGTGAAAATGTCCTTGCTCCATTAAATATCACTTGAGAAATAAATATTTCACTGGGGGGCTAATTTTGCCCTCAACTGTATGCAACAGAGCTGTAAGCATTGCACGTAGCACTTTAAACACCTGCTTGCTAAATATCTCACACATGGGTAAAACTGGCAAAAAAATGACCTTCCTGTCTCCTCATTCCACATGCTCTCACCAGGTCAGTAGACTAAAGCCTGACAAAGCAGGTCTTCACAGACAGTCAGTTTGATCTACTGTTGACATCAGCGTGCAGAGTCTACATGTTATATAACGTACCAGTGAGCTTATGTTTCAGAGGATTAAAGAAATTACATCTAAAAGCAACATGTCGTGTCATCTGGCATTTTTCTTAAATGGTTAATTTGTGGTTTGCAGACAGTGATCACCGAGTAATTGCTCAAACCAGCCTGAGGCACCATTTCAGTTACGCAATTATGCAACACCTCGGTAAATATCGAAGGAATCTGTGGCATCCAGCCTAAAAGAGACATATAGATTGACTGCACTGTGAATATGACAGGTGGTGATGCGTGCAAAGGCGAAGATTAGTTTTCGTCAATCATCAGTTTGCAATGATGTTCAGTGTGAGGTGTCTGCTGTTAAGCATTTTACAAGTGTTGTATAAGAGTTCAGCTTTTTCAAATGTCATTATGCGTTTTGAAGGGGGATTTATGGATTTAAATGTGTGTATGCTGATTGTCTGTGAATCTAAACATTTGCATCATCTTGTCAGACAATAAAAAAGACCTAAAACATGACCTAAAATCAAAACCTTGATTAATTGAACACTTTCTGCATCTTAAGTTTGCATCAACCCAGTACTGGGAAACACCCATTCACACTCTTCCACACACATATAGATAGATAGATAGATAGATAGATAGATAGATAGATAGATAGATAGATAGATAGATAGATAGATAGATAGATAGATAGATAGATAGATATCATCATCATCATTTTTAAAAATAATTTTAATCTGTTAATTAGGTTTCAAGATTTTTTTAGAAGTTAAATGAAGTTTAATTAATTAATTAATTATTTTTTTTTCTGTAAGTTGAGATTATATATATATAAAGTTAAACAAGATTTTATTTATTTATTTATTGCATTATATATTTTGTTTTAGTGTAGAAGAACAACAAGAATGCCCCTTTGTTACATGGAGTAAATAAAGTAATATATTAAAGCTACAAAAGGGAAAGTAAACAATCTTATTTTAATTTCAACATTATTTCAGAGAATTCAGAGAACATGAAAATGCTTATTAATGCACTTATTTGTTTATCTGATAAGGCACAGCTCCAACAGGTTATAACCCTGCTTATCTTTTAAAAGTGCAGAGTCCAATATAAACCCTTGTGAACACCTGCTGTATCTGACAGCACTGTACAGTTGGAACTCCTACTGTTTTCATGCTTACACACGTAGGCACTATCAAAATATAGAATGTTGTTTTTAGTTACCTGCTAAATATTGCAGAGCAACTACCTACACCTCTGTTACAGGTAAACAGATAAACAGAGATAAACTGAGACCTGGTACAGCATTACACTAATGATTACTATTCATGTATAGGCTTATTTATGTTGTACTTGTAAAAAATCTTACTTATTGGGGTATTTAGGAGTAGAGGTGGGGTAAGGCCATACAATAAGCTCTTTTTACAATAGCAAATACATAAAGCCTATAGAGATGTGTGTGTATCTTGTATGCCTTATGTTGTGAGGAGCAAATGTCGCCACAAGTATAGTAATACCTGTAATTTGGTTCCTTATGGCAACATTTATTCTTGTTCCCCTTAAGTAAATCACACTAAATTAGGTGTTTTTAAAAATGTACGCAGAATGTTTACAGTGAGGTTTAGTTTTAGGAATAGGGTATAAGGGAATAGAAAATACTGTTTGTATGGTATACCAAACATTGGGAAGACATCTATGGGTACATCTATGGGAAGTCCCCATAAATACAGGTATACAGTCACTTGCTAAGTATTTAGTTACCTGCTTAGAGGGAAACAGATATACCGAGATAAAGACCACCAACTCACCAATCAAGCAAGATGGCATTATCTCATTATGACTCATCATATAAGATGCGGTGAGGCGGTGCTCAGGTTGTTATTATTCTGTCTGCTCTGTGTCTTCTACCGCAGGATCTCCATAAATGGACAATGATGAATGTGTTTTGCTTTTAATTTTCAGTTTTGGCTACCAGTCTTGTTTGTGTGCCTTGGCTCTATAATGGAGCCTCACCTGCGGTGGCGTGACTTGACTATCCTTGTTTTTTAAAGCAGACAGAGCAAGACCGGAGCAAGAGTTGGCACTCATATTCACCAAATTATAAGAGGCTAGATGCCAGAAAACAGATTTTCAAAACCCCTGATCTCAGGCATTTATTATGTATGATCAAAATGAGTAAATGCTGCTTTCTATGACGATTCATGTTTGTAAGCACTTTCGGGATGGTGTAATGGAAAATGTCCTGGCCGTGAAGAAAACATGTTGTTGATGTGTTACTAGTTCTTGGACAACTGACGAATCTCTTTTATGTCTTACTGAAAGTGATTTTTTGTTTTGCACGTCATCCGCGATGTATCATGCCAGTTAGATTAAGTTGATTCTGAGCTGGCAGCGTCAGACGTCGATAATGAGATGCTTCAGGCACTCATTAGCTGATTTGCTTGACAATATAATACCAGCCAGCAGCTGTCTTTAGTTCTGCTTTCCCAGACGCTGTACACGATCCAGTCTAAACATCAGGATCGGACGGCAAACACCTAAATTATCCTCCTCTTGTTGGTTTAAAGGGACAGTTGTAGCTTATTTACTCGGCCTCGTGTTGTTTCTGTCATGTGGTTTTGATGTTTTTGTGTGAGCAGCACATGATAAGTTCACATTAAATGCTGCTTCACTTAAACTAATAAATCATATATTTTTTAAAAAATGCATTACCTGCCAAACTTATTAATTTATTGTTCAGACTGGAATATTAATATGCTGTAAAGTATTTTTAAAGATTTGTTTAGTTGTTTGTTTACTCTTTAATTTCCTCTTCTTCTTTTTTTTTTACCAAAATAACAAGCACAAACTATTACAAATGATTGAATGTACTAGTTTTGTAATAGAATGTAATACAATAACAATGTCAACAACAACATCAATAATAAAAATAATATTTAAAAAATCTCTGAAATATTTTTGCAAGTTTCTGGGATAATAAATGATTAAAAAATTTAATTGAATTAAATTAAATTAAGGCGTCACGGTGGCGCAGTGAGTAGCACGTTCGCCTCACAGCAAGAAGGTCGCTGGTTCAAGCCTCGGCTTGGTCAGTTGGCGTTTCTGTGTGGAGTTTGCATGTTCTTGCTGTGTTCTCGTGGGTATCCTCCGGGTGCTCCGGTTTTCCCCACAAGTCCAAAGACATGCGGTACAGTTGAATTGGGTAGGCTAAATTGTCCGTAGTGAATGAGTGTGTATGAATGATGAATGTTTCCCAGTGATGCGTTGCAGCTAAAAGGGCATCCGCTGCATAAAGCATATGATGGATAAATTGGCAGTTCATTCTGCTGTGGCGACCCCAGATTAATAAATGGACTAAGCTGAAAATTAAATTAAATTAAATTAAATTGAATTAAGAATAAATTAAATTAAAAAAATTATACAAAAAACAAAACAAAACATTAAAATAAAATAAAATAAAATAAAATAAAATAAAATAAAATAAAATAAAATAAAATAAAATAAAATAAAATAAAATAAAATAAAATAAAATATAACCACTAAAAACTTTTCTCTTCGCCTAGTTTTTTGCCCTCCACACAGATATGGAGTAACATGAGAAAGAATAAATTACAGAAATTTCCCACAGGTATTTCCTCACCTTAAATAACTGTAAAGGCTAAACCTTTATGCAGGAATGATAAGACTCATATCAGTCTCTGATTGGGAACAGACACAGATGGAGATCTTGTGTGTCTGTTGAAGCTGAATGAGCAGCAGTCCGGATGGAGTGGGTGGAGCGGCTCAGACTTTCAGGATACAGAGATCAGCTCACAGGAAACAGGCCTGCAGATAAAGAGGCAGATGCCTTTCACTTTTATTTTCTTCGTTGTAGTATTGGAAGTGATATTACTGAAAGTCTGGAGATGCTAAAACAAATAATGTATATGCTTAAGTGGCATGGTGGCTCAGTGGTTAGCACTGTCGCCTCACAGCAAGAAGCTTGCTGGTTCGAGTCCCGGCTGGGCCTGTTGGCATTTCTGTGTGGAGTTTGCATGTTCTCCCCGTGTTCGTGTGAGTTTCCTCCGGGTTCAAAGGCCTGGTACAGGTGAATTGGATGAACTAAATTGGCTGTTGTGTATGAGTGTGTGTGAATGTATGGGTGTTTCCCAGTACTGGCTTGCTGCTGGAAGGACATCTGCTGCATTTTGATAAATAAGGGACTAAGCCGAAGGAAAATAAATGAATGAATATTTGCTTAAATTACAAAACATTTTCAAAACATATTTTAGTTAACTAGTTATTGTTGTTTTCTTCATTATTAACATGTATTGCTTAATAGGAAGTCCATATTTTCACCTTTTGTAAGGTTGGCATGACCCCATTTCAACTGCAGTGTTTAAATTTAACCAGTCTGATTACATAAATAACTTGACAAATAACATAACCTGAGAAGAATGCTCAGTATTAGTAAAATGTAGTCTCAGGCTTGTGATTTTCACCTAATGCAACTCGCAGCTTTACCCAACATAGTGAAAAATCTAGCTAACTATCTTGATGATGATAGAAAACTGTGCATAAAGAGTGTTAAGACTGAAGCTAAATATTTTGAAGTCAGTGAATAATACTAAAAATCACTTCAGTTTACATGTAATGAAAATAGATTTGACATTTTCTATTTACATTTTCACAGCACAAGCATTTGCCAGTGACCGTACTTCGAACTTACTTCTGGCGTCAAGACTAGCCAAAGCAAACTGAAGCAGTTCATTTATTTTTGCCAAGTTTTCGGCCTTTTCCAAGCCAAAAAAGCAAAGTCTGTACATATTGCCAAGCAAACTTCCCTGTCCTTCCATTTATATCCCAATTAACCAAAATAGTGAGTGTTATATTTAATAGTAACACTATATATAAACATAGTATTTCTAATATGACAGTTTATTTCCATATAAGTCGGAGGATCTAAACTTTAGGTGCAAAAAAGGGGATGGAACATATTTAATAATTTATATCATTAACAGTTTTTTTCTGGATGCTTTTATTTGCTGATTTATTGGTTTGGTTTGTTGTCACAGTTTACTTTCTGCTCAGTATTTGTGTGCTAAATAAAGAGCTCTGTTTCTCATAAGCAGCAAATGAGATCCAGCTTTACCATAAAATATGTGGTATTGTCCTGTCTGGTTTCATTAACTAGTTACAGCGATGAGAATTAAAAGGGAAAAAGTTGCATAAAGTGGATTTTCCAGACAATTCTTATTCCCTTTTTCTGTCAGTTCAGTTTCAGTTTTTTTTTTTTTTTTTATCTATTTATTATATTGCAATGCAAGTAGGCTATCGCAGTTCTCAGTTTATTTCCTAAAGTTGTCAGTATATGTTATTGCAAAATGCAATACTTTTTCTTTCGATTTCTGAGTGCATTTGAAATAAATACTCGTCATTCTAAGAGAAAGAATAAAATGTTGTTTCTTTTTGACATTTATGAATTTATCTCACAAGTAAGTATACAAGTATACATTTCTAAGTGTAAATTTTTTTCTCACAGTTTAAACACACTCCCCGGCCACTTTGCTTTCAGAACTGCATTAATCCTTCGTGGCATAGATTCAGCAAGGTACTTAAAGGTACTTCAATATATCCCTCACACCATTACACCACCACCACCAGCCTGAACCATTGATACAAGGCAGGATGGATACGTGCTTTCTTGTTGTTGATGCCAAATTCTGACCCTACCATCCGAAAGTCACAGCAGAAATCGAGACTCATCAGACTAGGCAGCGTGTTTCTAATCTTCTATTGTCCAATTTTGGTGAGCCTGTGTGAATTGTAGCCTCAGTTTCCTATATTTAGCTGACAGGAGTGGCACCCGGTGTGGTCTTCTGCTGCTGTAGCCCATCTGCCTCAAGTTTTGACATGTTGTGTTTTCACTGATGCTCTTCTGCATACTTCGTTTGTAATGAGTGGTTATTTGAGTTACTGTTGCCTTTCTATCAGCTGGAACCAGTCTGGCTATTCTCCTCTAACCTCTGGCATCAACAAGGCATTTGCGCCCACAGAATTCTAAAAAAAAAATGTATGTTCCTTGAAATATTTTAAGCTACAATTACGAAATTGTGACTTTCTCACATTCCGACTTTTTTCAGTTTGTTTTAAAGTAAAATGAAATCAAAACTAACCATATTATTTTGTAGCTCATGTTGGCAGTTTTGTGGTTACAATTCATCTGTGCATGTCATAAAAAAATTTAATAAAATGTTTGCCTTTACTGTACTGGGTTGCAGCTGGAAAGCCATCTGCTGTGTAAAACATATGCTGGAATAGTTGGCAGTTCATTCCGCTGTGACATCCTCTGAAATAGAGACTGAGCCAAAGGAAAATGTATGAATGAATGAACGTTTGCCCTAGTAATCTAAAATTTTAATCTTATAATGCACTTCCTGTTTGTTTTCAGTAAAATTCTCAGATTAAGTATGTATTGGGGTATTGGGTGTAGTTAATATACTTGACCACGCCCCTTCAACTGTCAGTTTTGACAACAAACAGAAATGGTGAGGAGGAGGTGTCTGTTAGGTTGTAATAACCTAATCTTTCTGAATGAAATACCTGATCTTCTACATCCAATCAGCTCGCAGTAGAAAAAACAAGCCATGCCCACTGTTTTCTCATTTAAAATTCTGCTTCTCTAGGAACTGCAACACAATATGGGAATAAAAAAATGATTGCAGCTTCTGGTTCATGTGGACTAATTGCAAGAAAAGTTGTCAGCTCGCAGTGTGAGAAATAAACTGACCTGAAACATCTTATAAGATTTAGGTTGTGGCAGAAATAAGCTCCCATGAAGTATTTTAATCAGTAGTTTAAAATTCCACATGAGTAATTAATAGTTTGGTTCTGTCCCAGTGACAGCTTTGTACCCTTTACATTCCTGAGACACCATTGCAATTTATTTTCACCAAATATGCACTCATGCAATATATTTATGTAAAACTTTACATAAGAGGGCCATTATTTGCATCCAAATGGGTTTACATGAAACAACCCAAGAGCCAGTGAAGTAAAATTGTATTATTCTTCAAGCTTAGTGGGGGGTTTCACTGGTCTGCAGGTACAGACTCCAAGATGCCACTGAGTTATTGTTCCCTCTCCTCTAGTGCGACCCAAGCTTTGAGTCATCATTTCCTGGATATTTGTGTACTTCCTGTAAGCCTGAAAAAATATTTGTTGTTTGTGCATTTACTGAACCATTCCCTCTGTCCCCAGTAAAATAATCAAAAGCACGTGTGAACCAAGATCAAAATACTCGGGCGGGAGGATCAACGCCCCTGTGTATTTTCGTTTTACTGCTCTAATTTTAGCCAAAGCTGTACTGCAGTTCTGAAGGATCTAATTTGGAGGAGGTAAAAGTGTTCATTCATCAAGGACTGGGTGCGTCCGGCTGGATGGCAGTTCCACAGGAGATGTAGGTCATGGAGCACCATATGACTAGCCGTATGTTTACACAGGACAGATCTCGGAAGCCAGACGTCTGAAAATAGGCTGGTGCTCAGATCAGGATGTAAACGCTTCTGGAAGGTTAATAGGTCTGCAAGATGTTACATGTCTAACCTAGAGTTACTGAGCTTCTAAATACAACCACACTGACCTCGGATCCAATGGTCTTCATTGAGGTCCTTAATTGGCTTACTGTGTGACTGTAATCTCATATTATCCTCTGAAGCAGCATCACTGCTGGGTAGAGGAGCTCAGTGCGAAACCACAGGTCACAATCAGGGTCAGCTTTTGAAAAGACGCTCGTAGACTCTTAAAGTCTGCTTGAAATCAAAGTATACAATTTTTGTTTTGCTATCTCTCATTGTTATTCTTAAAGTGAACAATTAATCTTTGTATTGGTAATCTTCCATGAAAGTCTGATCATTTGCTTCAGCATTTGGATTGGCGGTTCTTCTGTTTACGTCAACTTGAGGGCCTCCATAGCCACTGCATATTAATACCATCCCTTACCGTTAGTTTGGTATTAGAGAATGAGGCACTAAAGAAAGCCCTGTCTTAATATCTTTCTCAATATTACATTTCAGTTGGAAGTACATCAACATACTAAAATAAAAGCATCAATAATTGACTTTAAAATATATTGGTATTGATGATTCCATTAAGAACTTTTACCATCCGTGGAACCTTTTAATTACACAAAATGTTCTGTATAGTGCAATCTGTATTTGGAAAGAGCCCCTATTATGGGTTTTTGAAAATGACCTTCCATGCACTGTGTAACACAGCTGTGAAAGTGAATAAAAACATCCAGCAGAGGTTTAAATCTGAAAGTGTACCGTAATTAAAACTACTGATTCTTTACTGAAATAGTCTTCTTAGAGTCGAATAAATGAATCGTGCTGGGTTCGGATCTATTGCCTGAACGTGTCGACGTCGATACAGTACATCACCAAATATGAAGTGCCGGATCTGGTAAAACATGAACGTGCCTTTCCCTTCAGACACCAGTAGAGCATGGGGATCACGGGACTAATCATGACGTGAAGATGACAATCACTGACAGATGGAGATTCTGTTGTGGGGAATAAAGGGTTAAAGTTCATTTTCACTACAACACCACAGTATAGCCCATCTAGTGCTTTGTTTGTTCCTTTCATTTTTCAGATTTTTGATACAATAACCTACGTTGCAACATGGAATTTGTCAGCCGTTTGCATCAAAGATTATTATGTATGGGACGTTGTCAGAGACTTTGTCTGTAACTGTTACAGTTCATATGGACCAGTTTCTTCTTCCTTCAGATCATAACATGGAAGTGTAATTAAATTGTTGCCTCTACGTTTTGTGTTGTTTGCAAGATGTGTATTTAATTGTGTTTTGAAACTTGCAATCGCTCCGCGCGGCTTGTAATCACTTATCTTTTATAGGTCAGTTCTTGTAGTAACTCTCAGGTTTAGTCTTTATCAGACTATTTAAAAATGACGTTGTAAACGTCACGCGAGCTTCTTCTATTACGGATTTAAATGCGTTTCTGAACTGCCTTTACTATGGCAACCATCAGCTGTTCCTCACACGCGTGGCACAGTCAATTTATAAAACAGTTCAACGTTTGCCACTGTGTGGATTAATTCTGAATGTGTGCCGTTGTTATTTATTAGGCTTAGCGTTAAGAATAGAGTAATAAGCTGGTGTTTAACTGCATTGCTTTATTGCACTCCTGCATTGGGCTCTCACACTCTCTGGTGTTTCATACTGAACCCTGTTGACCAATCACAACAGACTGGGTCATTTGACCAATCCAAGCAGAGTCATTTGGATAATTAAGTAAAAATAAATGCATATTTAAGACAATGAAGGTGTTTTTGACCTTGCATGCATATCAGATTGTTGTTGGAGACGCCCAAAACCAAAAGATGACCTTTTATAATCTTCTGTTATCAAAGAGCTTTTTGAATCTTTATTTTTATGACTTTAGGCCCAGTTTGCATCTAGTAATAGCATGCATTTCAGTGTTCTTATGATCAGTGGAGATGCATTACTATTTCTATCTGGTTTTGCCTTGCATTTTCAGTCACATGATCACAAATGTTAAATGTTAAGACGCATTACTGTTTACACCAGGTTTTATCTTGTTTTCATTGATCCGATTGCATGTGGTCAGCTGAGATGTATTCCTGTTCCTACCTGGTGATGACAAACATTTCCAGTGCTTCAACTGCAGGTTTTATTGTAAGTGAGGACGCATTACTGTTTCTACTTTCTATTAAACTTGTATTTTCAGCAAGCATGTTTAAATCTACACCAATACACTGCTAACTGTTTCCACATGGTATTAGCATGCATTTAATTGCGAAAGCTACCATTTTGATCATAATATCTGTTTTGATTCAGTTCTGTGAAGTTTGAAAAGCTTCTTTTGATGCACTTTCTCCCTAATAAATAATACTTAGGACAGTAAGTTAGGTTAATTTTTGTTGTTGTTTTTTAGTTTATTATTATTAATATTATTATTATTATTATTATTATTATTATTATTATTATTATTATTATTATTATTATTATTATTTTATTTTTATTATTTTTATTGGAAGTGGTAGTAGTATTTTATTTATTTATTTATTTATTTAAATAAAAATGCAATTGAGAATTCACACTATGAAATGATTCAAGTCAAATGTGCTTTCAATTACAGTGTTCAATGTGTTTCAATGCGTTAAAATATAGGCCAAATTTAACCCTGAATTCGGAATCGTTCACTTGTGATAAGACTGATGTAATAAACATTATAATGCCATGTATAAACAGGCCTGACTTTGCTTTTGTTAAGAGTCTGAATATGTCATAGCTTAAATATTTTCCATCAACAGCTTTATAGCACTCATAGTGTCGCAACTTTTAGTCTCAAATTGTTTCACTAACAGCTTTATGTTGCTGACTATGACACTTTGCCTAATCAAATATGCAGGGAGCACATTCAAGTTTCTAACATTGCCAGATGTGACGTCAATGACAACATTCAGTATTGTTTGTGTGACTGAAAACTGGACCAAAAAAAAACTATTGAATTCTATAAACCTATTTTGCAACAGCAAAAAATATTTTAAACAGCATTGCTTGTGCTTAAAAGATTGCCAGACTGTTTTTTGATGTTGGCTTGTTATATTTGTTTACAGTCTGCAGCTCACAACTTTTAACACACATTTTTCCTCTTTCTTTTTGTGTTGCAATAGAAAAAATAAGATATAAGTTTGTCATGCAATCATAACTTGTGCTATTGTTAAATTTAGCTACATCTGATGGAAAATGTGATGTGTTTTGTGTTTGTTTTGAGATCCGTGAACAATCTTATGAGGGCCAATCGTCAGCCGAAAGCAAAAGACATGACGTGGCCTTTTCCACATATAATGAGGGGTTCCCTGTCTACAAAAACAGTTCTCGGGCATGTATGTTTTTCTCATTTGGGAAACAAAGACCTTGGTAGCAGGGCTCTGACTCATCTCGACTTGATTTGCTGATTTCGGTTTCCCTTGAGAGTACTGGAGAGAACAGGGAAGAACCAGATACAACTGGTTTTCAACTGTTTTGCAACTACGAAAAGGGATTGGAGGGAGTGCAGTATATGAACTATACCAAAGAGTAATGATACCCTTTATGATTTGGACATATATGACATTATATGAAAATTATTTTTGTGTAGTCTACACTTTTTTGGTGCATTTTTAAATGCTTACTTTGCAAATTCCTTTTATTATTGTTAGTTATAGTAATCGTATTGATGAATTTAAAATAAAAATTACTAGAAATTACATAACTTATTGTTTTTGTGTGAATTAGGTATTTAAATAATATTATAATATTTATTTATTTATTTACTTATTTTTTATTTATTTATTTTTATTTATTTATTTACTTTTTAATTATTTATTTCTAACTTATTTATTTTTATTTATTTTTTTGTTTTTTTATTTATTTACTTATTTTTATTTATTAATTTATTAACTCATTTATTTATTTATTTATTTTATTTTTTATTTTATTTTTTATTTTTTATTATATTTTTTTTTCTTTTTTTATTTACTTTTTTATTTATAACTCATTTTTTATTTTATTTATCTTACATTTTTAAATTTGTTTATTTATTTATTTATATTTATATGTTATCAGTTTATTTATTTACTTATTTTTATTTGTTTATTTATTTATTTAAATTATTTATTAATGTTTATTTTTATTTCTTTATTAATTTGTATTTATTTGTTTATTTATTTTATTTGTTTATTTGTTATATTTATTTTTATTTATTTATTTATTTATTTATTTATTTATTTATTTATTTACTTATTTATTTAATTATGTATTTATTTTCTATTTATTGTGCTCTTTACACTCCATTAATTTATTATGAATTGTGTAGACTGGGCATGATAACAAACAAAAAATAAAAAGAAGAAGAAGAAAAAAATAATGAATAAATATATGTGTCTGTGTGTCTGTGTGTGTGTGTGTGTGTGTGTGTGTGTGTGTGTGCGTGTGTGTGTGTGTGTGCGTGTGTGTGTGTGTGTGTGTGTGAGAGAGAGAGAGTATACAGTTGAAGTCAGAATTATTAGCCCTTCTTTGAATATGTTTCTTTTTTAAATATTTCCTTTATGATGTTTAACAGAGCAAGGAAATTTTCACAGTATGTCTGATTATTTTTTCTTCTGGAGAAAGTCTTATTTGTTTTATTTTGACTAAAATAAAAACAGTTTTTAATTTTTTTTTAAACGGTCAGTTTTAATGTCAAAATTATTAGCCCCTTTAAGATATACATTTTATAGTCTACAGAACAAACCATCAATATACAATAACTTGCCTAATTACACTAACCTGCCTAGATAACCTAGTTAAGCCTTTAAATGTCACTTTAAGCTGTATAGAAGTGTCTTGAAAAATATCTAGTCAAATATTATGTACTGTCATCATGGCACAGATAAAATACATCAGTTATTGGAAATGAGTTATTAAAACTTTTATGTTTAGAAATGGGTGGAAAAAAATCTCTCCGTTAAACAGGAATTGAGGGAAAAAATAAACAGGGTGGCTAATAATTCTGACTTCAACTGTATATATATAGTTCTTCCATGTTGACAAACAACTTAGCTTTTTCTCTAAATTTAAACATCATTAAATGGGACAGGTGAAGTTAATGTAGGAAAGTGACTTATGGGCTAAAGTGCAAAATAAGTTTAAGATTGACCAAATTTAGAAATTGTACTCCTCACCTGTTTATTTAGTCGGAATCTCTGGGAGCTTGGCCCAGGATGCCCATTAAATGGGGCATTGTGAGTGGCCGGAGTGCAAAATGAATGAATTTGCTGTACCAGCATCCCACTGAAAACACATCATAAGGCCTTAAATATCTCCATCTGCAGAAGTATGACATAATGTTTTACTTTTAGTCGTCTGTGGTCATGTGGGCGGCGGCAGTGATGGCATGACATCTTGAGTGGCCAATAATCTTTGTTCATCTTTGCCAGATCAGCAAATGAGAGCAGTCAAAATTCAGTACCTCTGTCCCCAAGACCAAGTTTGGCTGTGGTTTTGATAGAGGAAGCTGAGCTGAGGGTGGAGTGGCCTGTTTGAGTCGCATTGAACGACATGTGCTTTTCATAAAGGGGAAGTGAGCTCATACACAGCAGTTATATCCGTAGGTAATGAGGGAGGTTTTTAGTAACTAGCTAAATGCAATTTGTTTCTAAAAAAAACACACCAATATTCACTATAATAGATGCATTCCTCATTGTGTAGTGTATTATGTTTCTAGAAGCAGTAATATTGCTGTTGATATTGAAAATTAGGAATATGTCAGGTATTAGGGAAAAATATATATATATAATATCAAATAATAGATTACTATTATTATTATTCATTCATTTATTATCTTTTTTGCTTAGTCCCTTTATTAATCCGGGCTCGCCACAGCGGAATGAGCTGCCAACTTATCCAGCACATGTTTTACACAGCAGATGCCCTTCCAGCTGCAACCCATCTCTGGGAAACATCCATACACACTCATACACTATGGACAATTTAGCTTACCCAATTCACCTGTACCGGATGTCTTTGGACTGTGGGGGAAACCAGAGCATCCGGAGGAAACCCACGCGAATGCAGGGAGAATATGCAAACAGCACTACTTACTGCGCCAGCATAAGTAAAAAAAAATGTATAACAATAAAACAATAATAACAATAGCATATTAATTATTTAATTAATTGTTTATTTAATTTTTTATGTTGTGGTCAGTTTGGAATGTATTTTTGTTAAATAATTAAGTTTTTTTTTTATTTACGACTGTACATATCTTCTATAGCTATTTGTTTGTGTGTTTGCAATATTTCTTTGTTTATTTGTTGTATACTAGGATTTTGAAACAAAAAAAGTAACACACAACAATAATAATAATAATAATAATAATAATAATAATAATAATAATAATAATAATAATAATAATAATAATGATAATAAAATAGCAATAGAAATAATATATTATTATTATTATTATTATTATTATTATTATTATTATTATTATTATTATTATTATTATTATTATTATTGTTGTTGTTGTTGTATTGTTGTTGTTCTCATTTTAGTTAGAGTCCAACAAAATAAACTTGCATTTCTACAAAACCACTTAAGTGCATACTTCTACAAGCCACTAAAATGCATTAGACCAGAGTTCCATTCCACATTGGGCTCGTGTTGTGCACTTGCACACTTGGCATGAAGCATTAGTAAAAGCACATGGTGAAAACGTGTGAAATTTGCATGTCCGTCCTCTCGAAACACAGCGACTGCGTCATCAGAGCAACCGCTTCCTGCTGCACTTCCCCGTCTGTGTTTACACTCGCTTTCTGTCTCCATGCCTACAGAGATTACAAAGAGAAGAGTCATTTAGGAAACTCTTATTCTTGTTCATCTGCCCTATCCAGCTCTACTGAAAGCTGACCTGAATTTCTGCCACTTTCAAAGAAACCAAAGCTTGCAGTGCTTCACAGACTTTGCACTTGTTTAATTGACAGATGCCTGTTGTCTGTTTTAGGATAATAGAGGCATATCTAGTGCTGTCTAACATTCTTCCAGAATTAAGGTTTACATGATTGTTGATGGAAAAGTGGAAATCTTGTCTGGTCTGCACACTTCAAAGACACTCTATTTAGTTATTCTTTTGATGTTCTGAAATGGTTGTTTAACATGTTTAAACGTAACATATCAATGATTAAGAAGAATAAAACAATCATTTGCATTTTTTTTAATGCTTTTACTTCAATGACAGTCCATAAAGTATGTTTAATTGATTATTATTATGTTTTTGATTGCTTTAAGATTTATTTTATGGTAAAAAAAAAATACATTGTCTAAAAAATGAATGCAACACAGTTTAAACACACTGCAAGACAAAAATGTTTTGTTTTTTTTTGAGCAAAATACACAGTTGGGCGACTCTGTGGCCTCACAGCAAGAAGGTTGCTGGTTCGAGCCTCAGCTGGTTCAGTTGGCCTTTCTGTGTGGAGTTTGCATGTTCTCTCTGCATTCGTGTGGGTTTCCTCTGGGTGCCCTGGTTTCCCCCACAGTCCAAAGACATGCGGTACAGGTGAATTGGGAAGGATATCCGTAGTGTATGAATGACTGTGTATGGATGTTTCTCAGAGATGGGTTGCAGCTGGAAGGGCATCCGCTGCGTAGAACATGTGCTGGATGGGTTGGTGGTTCATACCACTGTGGCGACCCCAGATTATTAAAGTGACTAAGCCGAAAAGCAAATGAATGAATGAAAATACACAGTTTTTGTAATCAAATTTTAGACATTTTTATCTGATTTTTAATTACTGTGCATATTTGTAAAGGTTGTTTTCTCCATTAACCCTCCTAAAAAATACATACTTTTGCACTGAGCCAGAAATCTCCATCACAAAAAAATACACTAAACTTCAGTTCATTCAATTTCCACTTCAGCAAAACTTCCATACACCAAACTTGAGGGTTTTTTTTCTACTTCCATGACTGATTTCACTTCCTTAACACTGCAGGAAAAACATTGAGTTTTTGGGCTCTATTTTATTTTATTTTATTTTATTTTATTTTATTTTATTTTATTTTATTTTATTTTATTTATTTATTTATTTATTTATTTATTTATTTATTTATTTATTTATTTATTTATTTATTTATTTATTTATTTATTTTATTACAAATTATTTTAATAATAGATTGGTGAAAATAGATTCCCAAAAAATGATTCTATTAAAAAAAAAATAAACTTGAAACAAGAATTTTAAACCCATCTAAGGTTTTTTCCTTGAAATGTATACAAATGAGCAAAATTTAATTAAAAAAGTGCTTCATGCTTGCATATTTAGACACTTTCAGAATATTTTAATTTGAAAAAAATGCATTTATCAATTAGATATGTTTTTTGACTTGTTTAAATGCTTATGCCTTTTGTTTATATTCAGGTAAATTGTGCAACCTTGTTTTGCATTTCATCAACATTTCAGAAAGAGCTTAAACATACACCTGCCAGTAGACATTGCTTCATTAGAAAGTTCTTAAAGTCTGCTTAAAATCAGAATTTAAAATGCTTATTGTGCAAACTCGCATTGTTATTCTTAAGGTGAATAATTAATTTGTGCAAAAGTTAATCCGCAAAGTTTGGTTTGGTAATCTTTAATCACAGTCTGACTTTTTGCATCCCTGTTTGAAGTTACGGTCCTTTTATTGACGTCAATCTGAGGGTTTCCATAGCAACTGCATATTAATATCCTCTCGAACCATTGATGTGCAAGAAAGCCCTGTCCCCTACTAAATATTCAGTTTCACATCAACATACTGAAAAACGTCTCGACAATTTTCGGTTCACGCAGACTTTAATGTCAGGAATAAAAAGGTCCTAAGCCAGATTTTTCTGCTCGTTGTCTGGACCCCTATTCAGGTTTTAGGACAGCCATAAACACTTGTGTGATGTGGAGTTCAGCTGTGGCCTTGTGACAGGCTAATAGTAGACAGCTTTACTCCTGCGCTACGCAACACAGTGACGTCACAGGTTCACATTAGTTAGGATGTTTATAGTTAGGGTTGTTTGTGTTGTCCACCCACATCATATGCCGTATAGTTATAAATTAGTGCATGACAAGCTCTGAGTTTAGAAATCTTAGATCTGTTTATCTAAAGCATCCTCTGGACTTTGTTAAAGTGACATTAGAAACATTTGTTGGCTTGACTAAGGTCTTAAATCATACCTCACTTTTTGTTTGGTGAGGCTTTTTACAAGAAATGACTATGTGTACGTGAAGTACGTAGGATATTGTAAGATAATCCCTCCACCCCAGAAAAACGAATAAATAATTTAACAAAAACAGAATCAGTCATCATTTAGTCTACTCACCCTCACAGCTGTTAAAATACTGGGATATTAAAAAGATTTTTACTTTACTTTTAGTTTTATAATTACCAATCCTGTGTTTGTATTTAGTAATTTGATTTCTAGTTTGATTAATTTTAGCTTATTACCAAGGACATTTCTTATTTATTATTAAAAAATAACTTCAAAAATGAATAACACTAAAAATAAACACTAAATTAAATAAAATAAATAAAAACTCTTTAGACAGCAACAAAATAACAAAAGCACACAACGCTGTTTCTGATTTTCATTAAATTGAAGCTAAAATGCCTAGAAATGAAACTTAAATAGCATTAAAAAATCAAAAAATTAAATCAAAAGTAAAAAACTAGTAATTCTGCGTACTGTTTTGAAAACAATAACATTAGGGGGGAAATGTAAAAGAATAATATTGACAACTTTTATGATTTGTTGCTTTTTGGAGTGTGAAAGATCAGTGCACAAACGTGGGAAATGCTGACAGAATCTCTTTTTTTTTTTGCATCCAAAAATGAAAGAGACATTATGTCCACTTTTTCTTTCAGGAAAGTACCCGGTTTTCCTGTAAATGGTTAACATTTCCTCAGATTCACATGATGTAGTATATTCGTAGTTCTGTCACATTACAGTCATATTTTTACATGGTCAAAAAGCCCAGTCATGTTACTTTGCAGAACTGATTGACCCTGTCTGAACTGTTTATAAACAAGGTGCTAAATCCTGAACATTAATGAACATTAAGAGGAAATCAGCCAAGCCAGAGTGTCACATTTCCTCACATGAGGAGAAATCATGGTAATGCGTACAGTATGCCATCTAAAAACAACCTCCTACTTACCTGAGTCAGATCACCCAAAAATAAAAGGGTAACACTTTATATTAATGGTCCATTTGAGTATTAGTAGACTGTCGGCTTAATATCTGTTGATACTGCTCCTTCAACAGGCATTTAACTGACTATAAGAAACTTTGCTAGTACATGTCAACTTACACTAACCCTAACCCCAACCTAACAGTCTACTTATAATCTAATGAGAATTAATTGGTGTGATGTGTTTCCAACTTGTTTGCGTTTGTTCCGTTGAACATAAATGAAATGTTTTGAAGAATGTTGAAAGTAGCCATTGACTTCAAGAGAATTATTTTTTCTACAATGAATTTCAAAGGCTACAAAGTTCAAATAATCTAAAAAAATAAAATAAATAAATCCTTTTCCTCTTTTTTTAATACCACGTTAAGGAAAAAGTTGTAGAGTATTGTAATTCTGGAAACATTCCCTCTTTAAATAAATAAAAATTACCAAAAATAAATAAATGAAGTTTATTTCTAAACTAATTTTGAGAGGATCATGTGCTTATGATTGACCACGGCTAATCCCGCATTAGCAATCATATGATTTACCAATCAGACTAATCCAAATGTACATAAATAACCAGATTTTCTTACCTTAGTCATCTTCATCTTGAATCCACTGCTAGTCCAACAGAGACTTGTTGCCTTTGACTTCGGACTTGACTCGGGACTTGAGGGCAATGAATTGAGACTTGTGACTTGCCAAACAATGATTTTGTCCCACCTCTGGATCTAAGTTTCGTTGGTTTTATGTTTTGTATCTGTTTTAATGTGAAACATTTTGTGATACCATTTAGGAAGAAAATTACATCTCATGAGGATATATATGATTACACTTTATGGACATTTTTGGTACATTAAATATGAAACTGAACCACAATGTCCTCTGTGGCTCTGAAGTTGGGTATCTATGGAAACTCTTTGTACGTACATCCAACAACAGAAACATAATGTTTGTAATTTTTTTCCTTTTCTTTTTTTTTTCCTGCACAGATCTTGAAATCTCTAGCTGCTATGGAAAATAAACACAAGTGGCTGCTGCACTAGTGCTGTGGCTGAAAATATGCAGATTAATATATAATAAGATCTTCTTAGTTTTCATACCAAAGACTAATTAAAACAAAGATACTTGGCTGCCATTTTTCACATTTTCTGGGTTGTTAGATATACCTGGGATGACATTATAGTACTTCAACAAGGGAAAAAGTCAGATTTTTGTGGTATGTCTGCGTGAAAGAAACTCCTCCAGACTCTGTTCATTAATGGTTAATCTTTGTTCTCACACATTTAGTCCACAGAAATATTTACTCTTGTTGTCATGTCTCTCTTGGCTGACAAATGGATGTCTTTGCCCTTTCAAGGACATGATAGTGTATCCTCACCCTCTATTTGCAGTTTGCAGACTTGTTAATGTTACATAGCTGTCGTGACAATGTGTAATGGGCCATTTCCGTTTTTTTAACAGACTGAAATGAAATGTGCCAGCTGTCTGCCAGCCAGTGTCTGATGTTTTAGACTTTGAAACTGGTCAGAAACTAGTCATTTTAATTTAAAATTATAATGCACTTAAAGGTACACAGGGTTCACTCTGCCAGGTGTCCTTTTGAAATACTTCGGATATGCTGATTTAATGCTCAAAAAACCTGGTTTTATTTTGAAACGGTGTTTGTTTGTTTGTTTGTTTGTTTGTTTGTTTGTTTGTTCTTTCTTTCTTTCTTTCTTTCTTTCTTTCTTTCTTTCTTTCTTTCTTTCTTTCTTTCAGTTGATTTATTCATTAAGTAATTTATTTACATTTACTTAAGTAAGAAACATTTCTTATCAAAAATTCTGAAAACAGTAAATAAAAAATTGATTAATAAAATTGCCTTTTTGTAACATTTTCAATGTCACTTTTATTTATCTGAATACATATTTGAAGAATAAGTTTATTTATTTATTTATTTATAAATACCCAACACTTTTGATCTTCTTGATAGGTTTTAGAACTTTTAAAGGTTAAAGTCATCTGACATAACACTGAGCAAAAGTTACGTAAGGTTTAGAATCACAATCAGCTGCTGATCAAAGCAACTTCATACCCACACATTGCCTCTGTCTATATCTCATCTCGTTAGGGGAGTTTCCACAGCGTTGTGAATTTATTCTGACATGATATGGTGAAGTAATTAATTCCTCCAAAACTAACCAGTCAGTAGAAACAGGAAGTGCTGCACACAAGGAGACAGCATTGTCTCACTATACAGTTGGTTGCCTGGGTATTCATTACGCCCCTCTCTGTGTGTGTGTTTACATACATCATAGGTCAGTGTTGTTATCGGTTGCCTGGTAACTTATCAGCATCTTATTTTGCAAGTGTTGTGACACTGACAAGTGCTTCAGACAAATATAAGCTTTGATGAAACGTTGAAAGTCTGCATGATGAAACAGTAAAAATACAAACACTATTATGCTAGGATTCGGGCCCCGGCTGGATCAGTTAGTATTTCTTTGTGGAGTTTGCATGTTCTCCTAGTGTTTGCGTGTGTTTCCACCGGGTGCTCCAGTTTCCCTACAGACATGCGCTATAGGTGAATTGAATAAGCTAAATTGGCCGTGGTGTGTGTGTGAATGAGTGTGTATGGGTGTTTTCCAGTGTTGAGTTGCAGCTGGAAGGGCATCCGCTGTGTAAAGCATATGCTGTATAAGTTGGTGGCTCATTCTGCTGTGGCGACCCTTGATAAACGGACTAACCTGAAAAGAAAATAAATGAATGAATGAATGAATGTATGAATGGGGATTATTTTATCTTCATTCATTCACAAACAAACAAACAAATAACAAACACAAATAAATAAATAACAAGCAAATAAATAAATAACAAGCAAATAAATAAATAAATAAATAAATAAATAAATAAATAAAATAAACTATGTTGTCCCCACTATAAAGCACCTTTTAGTAGAATAAAAACTTTCTATGAATTATAAAGCTATTCCATGGCCTATTACAGTACAAGAATTCAAACTGTGTACAACTATATTAAACAGTGTACTACTGTAATTCTGACCTGCTTTAAATAGTCCTTTTTAAGAGCTTTAACAGATCATTTACACAGGTGGGTGAACAGATTCTGCCTGCTCTGAATAGCCTGCATATGTCTTTGAGTATCACAGCGCTCACTACTCTCCTGCTCAAGAAAAACAAAACAAAAACGAGCCTTCTGTGACACAGATATCAGTTAGGGTTAGATAAGACTTCCGGCTTGGAGGGTAAGACCATATGCCACAGGATTTGCTGAAGTTCCTCTTTACCCTTAATGCAATTAATCATGTTGGCTCCTTGTTGTTTAGTTAAGGAGGCTGTAAGATATTTTTGAAGGAATACAGCATGTATCAGTGCCTATTTCCTTACAGATATCACAAAAATAGATGTTCAATTGCATTTAATAACAACAACAACCACAAATGTTTTTCAGCCAATCAGATTATTTGATTATAAGTTTTAATTGACTAATTCATTAATTGGTTGGATTTGTACCTGACTGGTATTTATTGATATAAACGGAACTTAATACAAACATTTTGTACTCAAAAAAAGTGTAAACGGGGTGTTCGAGGAGTTTTAAAATGTCATAAAATGTGTTAAATTTCAAAGACTAAATTTTAGGCCTTAAAAGGTCTTAAATAGACTGAAATATGGTGTTGTAGGTCTTTAATACTTTTAAACAGGTCTTAATTTTCATTTGTCCATTTAAAGCTACCCAATCTGTACATCCCATACAAAAAAAAAATTGAACAAAAGTAAAATGTATTAACTTTTTTTTACCTTGTTTCGACACAATATTTAATATACTGTATAAGAAATAACTAAATTTTAATTTTAACAATTCCACTGGCCATTACAAAAATCCTTTAGTGTTTTGCCCTGTGAAAGTCTGAAATTTCATTCATAATGATTTAAAAAAGATTTTTAAAAGTCTCGAATTTGATTTGGTGAAACTTGCAGAAACCCTGTGGGAACTCTTAAACCAAAATGTAAATCTAACCCCTGACTATAATTATAACCCTTCACACATGCTCTTAAATTCCATTTGAAATCAAAATTTACAATATAAATTTTTTAGCACACTTTGTTATTCATCAGGTGAACAATTAATCTGTGGAATCCACTTGAAATAAAAGAACGTTTTATAAATCAAAAGTCTGACAATTTACTTTAGCATTTTGAGTGGCAGCCCCTCTCACCATTAGTTTGCTATGAGCGAATGATACGCAAACAGAAAGCCCAACCCCCTACTCAATATGTCATTTCAGTTGGCAGTACATCAACATACTGGAATAAAAGGCTCAACAACTATCGGTTCACAAACACTTAAAGAATATGAGAGTTTGGGTGCAGTTTTGATGTTAAAAAGAAATGCAGAGTGGCTTTATTATTCTAGGTTTGCTGTAAAATACTGTCAAAAATATTCAAAGTGTGGACAAATAATGGACATTTTTAAGCAAGGAAATATGAATGTTCCCATGTTTTCACCTTGTACAAAATCAACCAATGTTCCCATATGAATGTTCACACTCCTACTGTCCTGCCTAAAAAACCACACATAGTTGACCTGCAGATAATATAGTGAGTAGACAAAC
>NC_079448.1:29987768-30080268 GCF_903798145.1 Danio aesculapii
CTACTATGTACTTTCATCAAAAAGTAAATACAATGTACTTACTCTGATCATAATGTATTGCAGAACACTTCTGGTGCTCTTGAGGTGGGATAAGGCTAGTGTTAGGGACAGGTTTTGTGGTATAGGTAGGTTTAATGGTGGTTTAAGGTGTAAGGCAGTGTTGGGGAGGTTACTTTGGAAATGTAATAGATTACAGATTACCATATTTAAAATGGAATAAATAGTGTACCTTTTCAATTACATTATAAAAGTAAAGTAACTGATTACATCTGATTACTTTTTGATTACTTTCAAGTTTCTAGTGGATTTTTTTTAACTAAATAATTTTCAAGCACTCTGTTTACTGTTATCCCATTTTAAAATCTCTTATTACTTGAATTAAAATGATATTCATTTAATTTTAAAGTACAACCACCTCAAAACCAGACATTATAATTTTTTTTTTTCAGTTCAGTTATTTACTGTAATAATATGTTGTACTAAACAAAAAATAATCATTTTAGAATATAACAGCAAAAACAAAAAATCCAATAAAACCAGGTGGTACAAACTTAAAATACTATAATAATTTATAGGGAAATATTTAGCAATGAGCATTATATTGTATATATATTTTTAACATATTAGTTAAGGCCACTTAATATAGTGGGACAAAAAATAATTATGAATATTTTTGGAAGGATGGATGGGTAAGTGTAGATAAACATGGATGGATGAATTCTCATGTTTCTAGGAGAAAAAAGGTATTGATATTTCTTGGAAAGATGGATACTGTATTTTTGAATTGTATGGATGGATGGATGAATGGATGGATAATTTGTTTGGATGGGTGAATTGCTGGATGGATGAATGAATGAATTTATTTTGATGGGTGGATTGTTGAATAGATGCTGGATATTTTTGGATGGCTGGATAGATGGTTGTTTTTGAATTGATAGGTGAATGGATGAATACGTGGGTGGGTGGGTATTTAAATTGGTATTACCATAAGGAATTACCTTAGTATATTTTTAATAAGATTATATTTTGGATTGGTGTATGGATTTTTGTTTGGGTGGATGTCTTTTGTGGTTGTATATTTTTGAAGGATGAATGAATGGATGACTGGTTGTTTTTTAAATGGGTCAGGGGTGACCAACCCTGTTCCTGGAGATCGACCTTTCTGCAGATTTCAGTTGCAACCCATATCAAACACACCTGCCTGTAATTACCAAGTGCTGTTCAGGTCCTAATTAATTGGTTAACTTGTGTTTGATCAGGGTTGGAGCTGAACTTTGCAGGAAGGTCGATCTCCAGGAACAGGGTTTCTCTCAAGTTTTTTTTCTTCACTTCCGCCTTTAGTGAAGTTTTTTTTTCCCTCTCCGCTGTCGCCACTGGCTTGCATAGTTCAGGATCTGTAGAGCTGCGCATCGTTGGATTTGCTCTTCAATATTTGGACTCTCAGTAGTGATTATTAAACCACACTGAACTGAGCTAAACTGAACTGAACTTAAACACTACAAACTGAACTACACTGTTCCTATTTACTGTGACCTTTTATGTGAAGCTGCTTTGACACAATCTACATTGTATAAGCGCTATACAAATAAAGGTGAATTGAATTGAATTGAATTGAAAGGGTTGAGGACCACTGAAATGGGTGGACACTTTTTGGACTAATCGATATTTTTTTTTTAATGGAGAACTGTTTTTTTTTTTTCCAAAAGATGGGTGGATACGTTATATTGGCATTAATCAGTGGACATATTTCAGATGGAAGGGTGAATGGATTTTGGGGGTTTTTTTGGAGGCACTGACATTTTTGTATGGATGGATAATAGATGGGTGTTGAGTTGGATGAATGATTTTCCAAATGATCAGTATATGGATAGATGAGTGGATGGATATATAGATTTTTTTTTTCCCTGATGGTGGATGGATATTTTTTAAAGCATCGGAATCCATTATATGTGTTTGTGTATTTCCCTCTGAACTCTGGCAGAGCAGGCTGCTGTAGCCTTCAACATCTCTCTTATCACTGTCTGGGCCAAAGGTCAAGTACACCTCACTCTATATCCGCTGCTAAGCTCTTCGGCTACCAAATTATCCAGCTCTCTAATTAAGCTGCTACTTCATTATGCTGAATTCAACCACTGCCAAACGCCAGCAGATATCTGTTCTATCTGTATGCGTTAGAGTAATCCAGATGCAACAGGGAATTTTGGTCCTAGTTTTTCCATGCTTCAGGGCCTGATGAATGATGACTCAGAGTTTGGGCAGTGCTGATAAATAATGAAAGTCTCGTGGTCTTTTGATAAGCTCCAGCAGGCAGAGTTTGTGCAGTAAGCCACATCATGTGACTTTAAAGTAACTAGAGAGTCTATAGCAGCATGCTTCTACAACCAACACAAATACTAAAGCAAGACATAATTTGCGCTGGGCTCAGAGGGCAAAGTCCAGTTAAATAGATTTAGTCTTTCTGGCGTGTCATGAACATGTAACTGTTTTTCTTATTCTGCACGTACCAAAATAGTGTTTGGTAACTTTGATACAAAGAGATAAGACAGAAAGCCAGCTGTGCAGACAGATGTGTGGATAGGTGTCAAGGTTATAATAGTTTTAGATTTTTCATTAGTTTTAGTTTTTATTTCGTTTTGACTTTTAGTTTTCAAATTCAGTTCGTTTTAATTATTTTTTAATGTGTTTTTATTAGTTTCTATACTATGAAATTGCTTAGTTTTAGTTTAGTTTTTATTAGTTTCAGAATTCATTTTAGGGTTTTTTTCTAAATAAGGAAAAAATTCAAAATCATCAGAATAAATATTGTAAAATAAAACTCAACCAAAAATAAATTTTTTGAAACATGTATTCAGAGGACACATGATCAATATCATCTGCCACAACCATCTATCCATCCTCAAATTCAAATACAACAGCCCACAAGACAGCAGGCTGAAGTAAAATATCTGTGCAAGACTGCTTCTGAGGTTAGATACACAGTAGTGATGGGAAGTTCGCATCTTTAACATGAACCGTATTTTTTGTGTCAATCTTTCCATTTTTTTAACTCAACATACCAGAATTATGTAGTCAGCAATCATAATTTCAGTCAGTTAAAACATCACCATGATTTGAAAAGTTTCTTCCAATTACGTTTTGCAACCCAACTGAAGCATGATTAACTTATTTAAATTCCATCACGATCAACAGGAATTTAGAGGGGGGTGGGTGGGGGGTATATCAGGCATGTTAAGTGTGCAGTTTGTGGATAAGTGCTTACTGGAGACGTGAATCGTTTCAAATGATTCAGTCGATTTGGTGAATTAGTTCAACCGGCTCACTTAGAAGATATGGTTAAAAAAATGATTCCTTTGTGATCGGGATCACTAATATGGAAAATAATACCCATTATTTGGCACAAATGTGTTAAATTAATACAAGTCTCTGCTTTGGTCGTATTTCATGCTGTCACCGTGCTGCTGTCATGTCTACATGTTGTTTTTGTTGTGGGCGAGGACTGATTGGAGGAGGATCGGCTTGATCTGGCCAATAGCATCAGTATTACAGACACTGAGGTGCCGTCAAACACCTGGCAGCGCTTTCAAAAGGCATACAGTAGGTTTATGTATTACATACATTTACAAAGACGAAAACTAAGGACCTGTTGCTATAATTAGTTTCAGTTAGTTTTGTATATGCACAATACAGTTTCAGTTTTATTTTTTTACTCTTGATTTTATTTTTACTTCATTTAACAAAAATCTTTTTAAATTTTAGTTTTCATGTTTTTTTTTTCATTTGTTTTTGTTAACTATAGTAACCTTGATAGGTGTATGTGTGAACAATCTAAAAAATTTTAGATTGAAGTCTAAATGAGGGAATTAATAAATTAATGGACAGAAATGTCTATAACTACTCATCAATGTATTAATTTATATATCAATTTATCTATCCACCTACATTGTTTTCACACAACTCCCACTGACTGAATCAACCCCCCCCCCCCCCCCCCCCCCCCCCCCCGCAAAAAAAAAAAAAAAACTTTTGTTAGGATTTTGATAAAATCCATTGCATAATTTCTAAGCAGTTCTCCCACGGCCCAAGTAAGCGTTTTGCAATTTGTGACTTACTGTTTTGTGTGTGTGTGTTTGCATTAACTTTTTTTTATATCAGCAGCAGCAGCGATTTGGAATCTTACAGCGCTCATATGAAACTCTTTTAACTGTTACTTGTTATTTCAAAACAATCCGTTTGCTCATTGTGATCCTTGCAGCTTTATTTCTCAGTGTGTTTCTTCTAGAGGCAGAGCTGATCTAGTCGAGCTTTGGCAGGCTTTAGATCTCTATCTCTGCTTACCACACATATAATCCATCTGGAATGATGGAAAAAGAGTTATGAAACCACAGCCTATATTTGAAAGCATTTTGCATACATGCACAAGAGAAAATCCATCGAAGAAAACAATTGCAGAACAACCCAGAGATCAAAGGCTTTGCAGTTCCTCCCCAGATGCCTTCTGCAAATGCCGTCTGAATTTTACTGGGTCATTTCATCTGGTCAGTGGGTCGCCACATAAACATTTGCAAAGGAAATCCTGGTATGGCTGTGTCCTTCTAGGTGTCACCCTTCTTGATTATAGTTCTTTCCTTAGGGTTAACCTGCCCCGCCACAGCTGCCCAATAACAGTTGAAAGGAAGTCTGACAGTTGTGTGAAGATTGGCTGCTGGCGGACACTACAGTAGAGCCTTTATTAGAGCTCTGATTTTATGGTTTGTTTTTGTTTTGTTTCTTACCCCGAACACCACATGACCTGTGTTAACCAGCTACAGTTGCTACACAGAGTTAAATGTTTAAATGAGAGAGTAATTGCAATAGAAAATATTGGAAGATATACAGTATCAGCCATTGTATTACGGTTGGTAGAGTACACCTTGCTTGGTGCATGATTAAACCTACCTTTGTCTTCAGGACTGCCTTTATTCTTTATGCAAATGATTCTGGAAAATGCTGGAATTGTTCTTTAATAATTTTCAGCCATATTGACATGAAGCATCACACCGTTGGCCCAGATTTGCTGATTACATGTCTCTTATGATAATAATAGTTGCTCTATTTGATTGAGAGCTGGTGACTGTGGAGGCAATTTAAGTATAGTGAACTCACTGTCATGTTCAAGAGACCAGTTTCAGATGATCTGAGCTTTGTAACCTGGTGTGTTCTCCTACTGGATGTTTTGTAGCCATTAAAAAATAAGTACACTTTGGTCATAATGGTATAGACATGGTAAACAGCAATACTCAGGAAAGCTGTCGGGTTTAAAGAATGCTCAGTTGGTGCTAAGGGGCCAAATGTGTGCCAAGGAAAACAGCCTCCGTACCAATAAATCCATCCTGAACTCTTGATGAAAGAGAGGATGGATCCATCCTTTCATGTTGTTTACGCCAAATAAAAAAAAATGTTACCAACAAAAATGTTATAATAGCAAAATATGAGACAAATCAGATAGCCTCAAAATATAGCCTCAGTTTGTTATTCTTATTGTCAGGAGTGTGATGTGTTCTTCTTGTTTAGCTGCTGTAGCTCATCTGCTTCAAGGTTTGAGAGGTTGTGTATTCAGAAATGCCCTGACCCGATTGTAAAAAGCCATTATTTAAATTACTGGTGCCTTTCTGATCATTCTTATCTGACCTCTGGTATCAACAAGGCACCAATCAAATTGCTTGTCATTGGATATTTCACATTTTTCTGACGATTCTCTGTAAACCCTAGATATGGTTGCACACTAAATTCCTACTACTGTACATCAAACGTTTCTAAAATACTCACAGCAGCTTGTCTGAGCTCGGTTTGCCAGATTATCTTGACTATGTCTACATGCCTAATCACACATGGGCCTCATTCATTAATATCCAAAGTATTAATTTGCTCTTAAACTTCATGACATCATCTTAAGCAGAATTGTACGCAAACTATGTTAATTTCTACTATTTATTTATTTATTTATTTATTTATTTTTTACTGAAACAAATGTTATCTTATTTAGCATACACATTATTGTACAGTATACAGTTGATGTCAGTATTATTAGCCCCCCTGTTTATTTTTTTCCCCAATTTCTGTTTAACGGAGAGAAGTTTTTTTCAACACATAAAAGTTTCTAAACATAATAGCAGTGGTGGTAAGAGTACAACAAATTTGTACTCAATTACAAGTACTGTTACATTGCTAAAATTATACTCAATTACAAGTAAAAGTACTGGGGTTAAAAAGTGCTTGAGTAAAAGTACAAATTACTCTTTGAAAAAAGTACTCAGAGTACAAATTACTTTTTTGCTGGTGGTATTTATTGATCCGTAATTGCTGAATCAGACAAGATCCAGACACTAAAACACATTTTACAATACACATTAGCAATATACACAAATAAAAATAGATTCTTTACAGTTTCAAATGATGCCTCTTATCTCATATGATCAAAAGACGATATGATTAAGAAAAAAATGCAGCAAACGTCGACAACGCCTTTTCCAGCTTGAGGCAAAGTTTAAATCAGGGCTATTCAATTAGTTTGTCATGGGGGACAGTTCATGAAAAGCATCCCAAATGAGGGGCCGGAGAGATATGACTTGCAATATGAGTGATTACACAACAGCATATAAGAGCCCACATGCTGTATACTATTTTTGCTCTTTAAGACACCCACATTAACTTTTTCAACATTAAAATGTTAATATATTGTATTTTGAAATATCATTTAGTGCATTGTACAATAGGAAAACAATCAAATGCTGTATTTTAAAGCACAACAAAAGCAGTGCATTGCTTAAGTAGGCTTCTTCTACATTCATACATGTGTACATTCATATGTTATGTGAATTGCATAACAATTATGGATGCAACAATTGTAGATTTTGTTTGTACGATTCTTGAGAATAATGGTTTCACGGTTATCACGTCTAATGTAAGTTTAAGCTTTATATTAGGTCAGTATTCAAGTAAACTGTTGTTATCATCTGCGTTCAGACATACATAATCATTTTAATAATTTGCAATAATTCGTTTAACATATCTTTTGTTTACATTGCACTGAAAGCCACGCTACGGTGTGAAACGTTTTCTAATCGGTGTGTCTGGAAGGTGTGAGGTCCGCTTGCACGTGCATATTGGCAAATGTTCTTATATAACGAACTTGTGTGCGGAAAAGACACGATATGTGAACGGCCCGCTGCTATAGTTAATCCAGTGTGCGTAAATATTAGCCTTGGTTTAAACTCGGATCTTTAAACTAGCGCACAGGTAGCATATCTTTTAGTTACTGCAGGTTTTTTCCGTGCGACAGAAACGCGGCGCCGAGAAGTCTTTACGATGAATTAACCGTAATTAACAAATTATCCAAATGTTTTCGGCTGCTCGCGCCACTTGCTTTTTTTGTCAGGTGAATCAGGCTCTGTCTGCGCAGCCTTCAAATGCAGCTTGTGCTGAAGCACGCATGTCACTTCCTAAATAAAGCAGCCGTTTTTCAACTGAACAACAAATTTTGTTTTTGATGTCTTGGTCACACTATTTGGAGGGCCGGAACAAATTGCCTCGCGGGCCAAGTTCACCAATTGAATAGCCTGGTTTAAACGTTAAACTTTAATATCACTTCACTTACAAGTTTTGGAGAAACTTTGCTATTAATCTAATAGCGCGAAACAAACCATCAGAAACCGCAGAACGGTTGGTGTCTTGAATCTCCATGTGTAGAACAATAACTTCGTAACAATACCATCACTGCTCAGCTCACGTAAATCTGCAGCTTGTTTTTCGGCTCAAATAATGTACCAGGCTTTTCATTGGTCCGTTAAGATGAGCTTTTTTTATTGGCTACCGAAGTCAGTGGTTAAAATATTCATTTATTTACAGTACTCTGTAACGAATTGTGAATTTAAAAGTAACGAATTACATTATTCAGCTTAATTTGTACTCAAGTACAAGTAAAATTACTGACTTAAAAATATACTCATGAAAGTACAATTACCCCAAAAATGTACTTAATTACAGTAACGTGAGTAGTTGTAATTCGTTACTCCCACCACTGCATAATAGTTTTAATAACTCATTTCTAATAACTGATTTATTTTATCTCTGCCATTATGACAGTAAATAATATTTGCCTAGATATATTTCAAGACACTTCTATACAGCTTAAAGTGACATTTAAAGGCTTAACTAGGTTAATTAGGTTATCTAGGCAGGTTAGGGTAATTAGGCAAGTTATTGGATAATGATGGTTTGTTCTGTAGACTAGTGGTTCTCAAACTTTTAAACCAGCGACCCCCAATGTAAGATTGTCAAGTACTCGCGACCCCCCACTACCAAAGCATACACAAACAATAAAAATAACCTTTTTTTAAGCTGTTCACAATATTTTAACTATATTTACTATACATTACAGGGCTCGAAATTAACATTTTTGCTTGGTAGCACTGGTGCTCCTAACTTAAAAAATGTAGGCGCACCAGCCAAAATTTAGTGGCTCCCACCAATTATCGCACTGTTGCTACAAGTTTTATAAACAGATTTATTGCATTTGAAATCAACACTAATCAAAACTAACAAGCAAAAAAAAAAATTATATATATATATATATATATATATATATATATATATATATATATATATATATATATATATATATGCATGCGTGAGGAAAATATGTCTCAATGAAATCCCGTTATCACAAGAAAATACATTTTTATAACATTACCAAGATATCACGGAAGGACCGCACACCAGGCCCTGCACACACTGTTTGACATGAATTAATCTGTTAATGATAACTGTGCTGTGTTCTCACGGGAGGTGTCTGAGATTGCACAGATGCTTTTGACATATACCTTATTATTTGCATACGTCATTTTAATAGCAATATCGGTCTTTTCATAAGCTGCAATATTAGTTTAATCTTAATCAGTGTAAGCCCTTTTGCGATGGTGAACGTGGTGTTATATTTTACTTATAGCTGCCACTTGTACGGCTGACAGCATCTGGCAATTAAATGAAGGATTAAACAGAAGCTCTCGTGCTTAAAATGTGGCAAACAGTTACCTGAAAATTCCGTCCCGCAGACTTTACAGTGAATGCTTTAGTTATTATCATAGCGGACTTGAAGCCAATTGAAGTCTTTTATCCACTCTTCAATAAGTATAGCTGGTGGATTAACATTCACCACATGATCAGTAATCAGATGTGCCATTATTTGTAGCTTTAGGTGTTTCTAAGACAAAATCTGTCAGTGTTGTTTTCATTCTCTCATCTTCAGCGCTTTACATTTTCGCGGTTGTAGCCCCTGTCATCTGAAGACAGGAGGCGTTGACTGAGTGATTGACAGCTGATTTTAGCCAATCCATTCGTGTTCAGTGCTTAGACCAGTGGGCCAATAAGAAGAGCCCGAAGGCGGGGCAAGCGTTGCAGGATTTGTTTACTTCAGCAAGTTGATATGACAACAGTTTTAAACTTTTCCTGAGCGCTGCGTTTCAAGTACAAAGATGCATAATGCCTGAATGTGTCCTAAATACTTTATGAATTTATCAGTAATATCTTTTTAAAAATCTGAAAATATTAGCTTTCACTTGTAATACTGAAAAATATTTATTATAATCACTGAAAATTACACATTTTTTAAATCACTTTCGCGACCCCTTTAAATGATTCTGCGACCCACGAATGGGGTCGCGACCCCCAGTTTGAGAACCACTGCTGTAGACTATCGAAAAAAAAATAGCCTAAATGGGCTAATAATTTTGACCTTAAAATGACTTTTAAAAAATTTAAAACTGCTTTTATTCTAGCCAAAATAAAACACATAAGACTTTATCCAGAAGAAAAAAGTATCAGACATACTGTGAAAATTTCCTTTCTATGTTAAACATTATTCGGGAAATATTTAAAAAAGAAAAAAGAATTCAAAGCGGGGTAATAATTCTGACTTCAGCTGTATGTAGCCTACAGGAAGCTTAGTACTTGTGTTCCAATAAAACATCATCACAAATGCACAAGGCAGGTGTAATGATTACTTTCAATATAGACTAAATGAAATACAGTACATTTTTTGTCATACAGATACATGCAAGTCATCATCTAAAACTGTAAAGGGTTTGCATTAAAAAAAGTTTAACATTAAACAGAACACTGTGCCTTTGCAAATAGAAGAAACACTATATTTTTATAATAATGAACAAAAAGTACTCATAATGAACAAACTGCTATAATTTTGAACAAATTATCAGCACTCACGGTGGCTCAGTGGTTAGAACTGTCCCCTCACAGCAAGAAGGACGCTGGTTTGAGTTCTGGCTGGGCCAGTTGGTATTTCTGTCTGGAGTTTGCATTTTCTCCCTGTGTTCATGTTCGTTTCCTCTGGGTGCTCCAGTTTCCCCCACAGTCCAAAGACATGCGCAATAGGTTTCCCAGTACTGGGTTACGGCTGGAAAGGCATACGCTGTGTCAAAACATATGCTGGAATTGTTGGTGGTTTATTCTGGAATAATGAATGAATTAATGAATGAATGAATGAATGAATATAATCAATCAAATATCCATATGACTGGTCTAGAGTGTTCATCGATTCTGTTCTTAGCCAAGAAAACATTAGTGAATGTCAGAATCTGTGAAAATGTAGTTCTACAAGTTTGTTTATGAGGATGATTGATGAATTAGGTCCATTTAGTTGCTGTCATCTGCATGACTGATTAAATATTTGCATTAACAAACACTTGAACAGGTGTGTCTAAAAAGGCAGCAAGTGAGTGCACATGCTATATGTATAGTATATGTATACGTGGGATTTTCCAAAAGTGGCAAAATGTCCTTTTTTAAGTTTGATGTAATAATCCATCTATTTATGTTCAGGAGCAGCATGTGATATCACTCTCTGTATATTTTCCAGTGGGAAAATGCTGTTATTGTCCCACCGTTCTGCATGAAGGGCATCTGTATGAGGTTTCATTTGCAAGAGAACAGCTCCAAACATTTACAGCCATTGGAAAAGTCACGCACAAAGCTTGACCTTGATGAACGATAGACCACACAGACAAGCATTGCGTGCCAGCTATTGTGTTTACCTCCCACTCACAGGCTCTGGCTTGATGACTTCCCCCAGTCTGAGATGTTGAGGAACAGCATGATAGTACATTCTATTCCCTTAATCCACATCACTGCCGCAAACATTGCATTTGCATATATTTTCAGTTCCCGAAAGAGTCTGTTGATTGTCTGTTTGCTCATTTTTCTATGTGGAAACTGCAGTCCTGGTACAAATAATAGGGATTCTTTGTGCTGAACTTGATATTATCTTCCAGACCAAGCTTAAAATATTTTTAGTTGTCCACAGAATGTGCATTTAATCCTTTTCCTACATAGTTAGTCTATTTCTAATATATATTTTGTGCAAAACTTTATCTTGTAGCTTTCATGAAATGTGACGGTGCAGAAATTGTCAGCCCAGGTGGTTTCAGCAAAACTAGTGTGAAATACTTGTCGTTTTGGAGCGTCTGCAGCCCCAGACAGCACCCTTTTCTCATGTCTGCTGGAATTGTTATGTAACCCGCCACCCAACCTCTCTTCCCGTCCCTGATTGGCCCAGAGCAACTCTGTATTTGCATATCCTTTGGCAGAGAGTGAGCTCTGGATTTCACTTTTTTCACATCCACTGGGCTTTACCACATTATTACAAACTGCTCGATTACATTAGCTCGGGGTAAACTGGATGAACCGTAGCAGAAGCCCAACACACTGTTTGTTTTTGGCAGAAATACAGGCGAGTGGTCCTGAGAAGGAACTTAAGTCAATAAATTGAAGACTGCTCAAGTTTCTGTTTGCGGATATCAAATTGTGTATTCACGCTGGCTTACGCATAAGGGTTTCAACAACAAAATCGCCCTGTTATGTAACATAGGCTCCAAATTTGTCTAAACAAAGCATGTGAAAGGTATTTTACCCATATATAGAGCACGGTAAGCTTAAAAGCGGAGCGAGTTTGTTGCCTGTTGCAAATACACTTGGTTTCAATAAATCCTATGGACCACCTAAGATGGCTGGTAAACATTTTTTGTTTAATCTGGCGAGGATAATGAGCTTTAAAATCAAATTAGAAACATATAGATGTCTTTCTGCAAAACCACATTATAGGTTTGTAGTTGTAAAATCCCACACTGAAAGAACTCAGTAAACATCACACTTCGAGCGCCGTTCTGCCAACTAACTTTTGTGTTGATCTTTGATTTGGTGTTATAAAGGTTTTGATATCAAGGAAATGGTGAAAAGATTAGTTTATAAGGCTGAAAGGAACATTTTCTTTTTGTGATGTATATCTGCTATAGATGCTTTATTTTCTTATTGTCCACATGTTTATCTTTGGCTTAATCACACAATCAGCGTTCACATAACACAAATCACAAAACAGGCAACACAAATACATTCAATTTCATCACATAAATCACATTAAAAAAAACTCAATCAAATCCTATTCATACTTAAAACCCAGTTAGTTTGACATGTTCTGTAATAGTGAAATCAGGCCATGATCTACATTCTCACAGAGGTCTCGATTCATGTCATTTTAGGTCACATTTGAAGACCTGAAACTACTACTGGGATTTTACATGGTCAGTTTTTGCATTTCTGTTCAAAATGAAATGATGATAAATATAATACAACATAATAAAGTTATTATAAACTTGCTGCTTTCTGTGTCATTGATGCTAATTAAATAACACAAGGAAATCAACCACAGATCTTTGCTTAATAACTTTTTAAAGCTTTAATAACAATACCTTTATTTGAAATACCCTAAAATCAATGCAGCAATTATTTTGACGTTCAGTTATTCAATTTCTATTTAATTCAGTTATTTAATTTGTAAATGCTCCTGTTAAATTACTTGTGTTTTCTTATACAGTATACACGAAAACAGTGCTACATTTTGTTTGTTTTATAGGTTTGTATCTGTTTTAATGTGATTTTTGTGCTGCCATTTTGGCCAGGACTCCCTGAAAGACTAGATCACATATCCCAATAGGACTACCCTGCTAAAATAAAGAGCATGGGGCAGCATGGTGGCTCAGTGGTTAGCACTGTCGCCTCACAACAAGAAGGTTACTGGTTCAAGTCCTGGTTGGGCCAGTTTGCATTTCTGTGTGTTTACATGTTCTCCCTGTGTTCACCCTCTGGGTGCCCTGGTTTCCCCCACAGTACAAAGACATGCACTGTAGGTGAATTTAATAAACGTAATAAACTTAATTGGCCATAGTGTGTGTGAATGAGTGTGTATGGGTGTTACCCAGTACTGGGTTGTGGCTAGAAGTGTATCCGCTGTGTAAAACATATGCTGGAGTAGTTGGCAGGTCATTCCGTTGTGGCGCCCTCTGAAATAGAGACTAAGGCGAAGTAAAATGAATGAAATTATATCATGCAGGTTAGTTTAGAATATGTTATATTATGTTTTTAAATATATTTATATATATACATTTTTATTATTAGCATATTGAGTCATTTATAATCAAAACCACTAAGGAAACACAGCAGGCAGCCACTACGAACTTTTGGCTTGAAAAAGCAATGTTGTTGAGGCCATTAAAAGAATTCTATTCATCCCCTGCCATCTTGTTTTGCAGAATGCCAAACATTCTACGTTGGTTAATCCGTATTTAATGCTCCAGTCCAGACTTTTAAGTCAGATTAACCTTTTTTGGTAATTTTTGCCAAGTTCAACTCAAATCAAATAAAAAAAAGTGCATTTCCACAACTACCCCAGTCTTTGAAAACAAATCTTTCCAGTGTTTGGTTTTGGATGGTGGATAAAAGCTAGTACACCATGACAGGGATACGACCGGGAGCTTCAGCTCTGCAGCCTCTCCATTGTAACAGATGTATTTTACAGGGCAGGTTGTTTTGTCTGGCTTGTGTTCTTTGTGGCTCTTTGCCCTGCAGCCATTTTCCTCAAAGGAAACCTTGCCTTGTCCTTTCTGTTTCATTTCCGACACTTATGTAAGCCAGTCACACTTTTGTTCTGTTGCTTATTTTATAGAATGTGGCATCTTGTGTACATTGCAAATGATAACTCTGGAAAAATTGTGACCCATCAACTATATAATATAACTGCTATTTTCTGCTACAGACACCAGAATTGATACCTGGGATCGAAGAAAAAATATTAGAAGTCACCAAAACTGCCAGCTTTCTACAACTACTAAAGTGAAAATTTTTGTCTGGTCATATTTATTAGATGTTTGTTATGAATATTATATATTTTATAATGAATATAAAATCAAATATGTATTTGAATAGAATATTTTGAAGATAAAAACTGAAATTTTGCAAATAGAGATTTTTCTAGTACTCTACATTTTGACTTTTGGACTTTACAACACTGAAAGCAATTATATCAGGACACAAATTTGAATGAATGTGAAATCTATTTGTTTACCGACATTAACATAAATGTAGCTTTTAGTGCTAGTTCTACCAGGCATGCCTAATGTCACGTCACTCATCACAGTCAGTTCCAACCAATAGCCATGAGACACAAGGAATATATGAGCTGTCTATTTATTTCATTAATTTGGTTGCAGATACTGATGCATACTTCACCCACCATCCTCCCTACCACCACCAGGTTGGGCCTCATCCTCAGCAGTCATAGCTGGACCTACAAAAGAGCTATAATCAGGCCTTCAAAGTTAGGTCACTTGAAAGTTGGAACAAAGAAATAAAATAAGTCTTCTGTAACATCGTAACACATCAGCACACTAAATAGGCAAGGGTACATACACTTAGCCTTTTAATTGGCCAACACACAAATTTGTCTTTCTTAACAAATTGAATTCAAATCAATTCTACATTTCGACGGGCGTTTGGCAATAACAAAATTAAGCAACCCAGGCTCATTCTGAAAACTTAGTCCTGCGGAGGTTTCTGGAGACTGCGAATTATGTAGCCGGAGGTACGAATGGCTGCATTTAATTTTTTAAGCGAACGCTACAGGGACGGTATGACGCCATTTGAGATTTGAGAAGCAAAAAAGCACAAACAGCGGCCTCTCTGGGATTCGCGAAAGCAAAAACTGCAAAAATACGTACCTCACATATTTTGCGGCCTCCAGAAGCATCCACGGGACTACGTTTTCAGAATAAGCCTTGGTTGCAATTAAGATAAACGCTCTGCGGAATAAAAGAATATTGCCAACATTAACCTATATACTCTGTCTACATTATGCATTTATTATTTAATTAATATTTAGTTATAATTTGAAAATCCTTCACTCACCAACATTAGGCTAAGTGTTTTTGTGGAGGAACATTATTGAATCCACTGTAAATGGATTTAGCGCGGTCCTGCGCTCACTGATGGTGCGTCCAGCAGCACTGAAAACCCTTTCACTGCTGCTACTGCTGGCCAGGATGCATAGTACAACTGATCTGGCTAATTTTGCAAGTTTTGAGTAGGATTGTTTGTTCATCTTCCACCAGCCAAGAACATCCATTCCATTTTCCATGACAGCGGTTTCAATGTAGCGAGTGACATTTTCCCTGTCAACTTGTTGTAAATTTTTTCCACTCTGCAAAATTCACTCTTTTTAACTTCATTTTCATTATTTGTTTCATCTTTGCAGGGATGGGTTTGATGTTGAAACAAACGATTTGATTCCATTCTCACGCTAAATGAAGTGCAACCCATGACCATCCATTTACCGTGCAAGCCGGAGCACGAGCGGAAGCCCGAGCCTTGCCCAACCCTGTCTAAAATGATAGAAATTAAGCCCTAACCCGTCAGGTCCTGTCAGGTTCCTTCGGATTCAGGCAAAGATCTTCAGGTCTAACTACAAGCTTCCGGTTTAAGCCACAGATGGGGTCTCCAGTAAAGAAATCTTATGTTTTGTTAAATCATTCTTTTGTCAAATAATACTCATCAAGTAAATGTAATTCAGTATTATATTTATCTCCTTGGTATTTCTGGTAGAACCTGCTATTTTAGCTAATTGAACATACAAATTCAAAATAGATAAATATTCTGGTCATTTCATTTTGAAATAACAACAATTCCTATGATACAATAACCAATGCAAAAAATCCCTATTATGCGTTTAAATGCACAGTAAAAATGTTTATGGACATTTATGAAAAACAAAAGTAGTCCACACTCAAATTTATAATGCATACAGTCAACTAAACTGTTATAACCATTAGAGGTAGAAATACACAGAACTCATCTGTGCTTTGCATTTTAAATAAAATAATAATGCTTGAATACATCAAACACATATATAAGCAAAGGCATTACATCATAGATTTTGTCACTAAAAATATTACATTGAAACAGCATTAAATGCTGTGAACTGCATTTAAAAAAAGCTCAATACGTGTTTCCTCTCTCATAAGAGGACGAGGTACAAGACAAACAAAATCTGCCCCTCTCGACAAATACTCCACCAAACTAACTGCCAATGGAAACAGTCCTTGGGACGGTATTTGAAGAGTGATGGATTAAGGGACTTTTGTCCATGCATTTCTGGGAATTTATTGACGATCTAAAGCGCTCTGTATCTGCAAAGATTAGTAGTGGCCAGAACTTCATCGCTCATTCAAAACAGTGGGAGTTCTCCGCACATGATCCGTGTGATAGGGTTCCTTGGACACAAAGCGGATTTAGAAAGGGAGTGCAGGCGGGCGTCCGTCCAACTAGGACAGAATGTACCGCACGAGTCCATTCACATGCATAAATGTACACGCAGCTGTCATCTCGCCACGATTATGATTCAGTGCAGCACTTTAGTCTGTTGTTGGGTTTGGTGTTCAGTAGCTGGTGATTGCCTGACTGTTGTTGAAAGAAAGAAAGAAAGAAAGAAAGAAAGAAAGAAAGAAAGAAAGAAAGAAAGAAAGAAAGAAAGAAAGAAAGAAAGAAAGAAAGAGCTGATCTTGCATGTGTGTGTTTACACTCCTCATTTGTGTCATGTGCTCTCATGTGCACTGAGTGGCTCTTATGCAGAAACTCTGACTGAGCTGGAATGCACACTGGCTCATTTTTGTGCACTTCAGAAGAGATTAACTTCAGATTAACTTTGTGTTTTGATTTTTTTTTACTTTTTACAAGAATGTATGTCCTTTTTAAAAAGAAATGTGTTTTTGTTTTCTTTGTTTGTTTATTTAGTGTGTTATACTAATTTATTATATATAATAGAAAAGTATCTAATTGAATTGCAAATAATAAAGGCTGGGTAACATTTTAGAATTATACACTATGAATCATCTATTAAGCACTAGCAAATAGTAAATTAATTATTTGTTAAGCATTAACTCTACATTAATAAATGTTAGTAAGCAGTTTATAACTGCAGATACAAATGCTTTATTCTTGACTTATAAGGACATTTAAAATATGCTTAATGGTTGTTCTTTCATACGTTGGTACTGATTAATTTTTGTGTGTCAAATTATTTACAACTCATTTGTATTTAAGAGTAGTTTGGGTTTTTAAGATCATTCAGAATGATTTAGTAAATGATTAATAAACTATTAAAATGAACATTTATATATTGTTATTCAGGCACATACTAATAGTTAATTTATATGTTAGTAAATGCTTTATTAACTCAACTTCATCCTGTTTTGTGACCTAAAGCTATGAATCCCTAATAAATGACAATTAAAGGCTCAGGATCGAATGAACAAAACATCTTTGCAATCTAATCTAAAAAGTAAAATTAAGTAAAATTTTTCATTTGATACAGTTTCATTTGTGTATCTTCAAATTAATGCAGATGAATAACGTTTTTTTTTTTTTTTTCCTGTTTATAATATAACTGAGCACTTAATTGTCATTTATTAAGTTAATAATAGGCGATGCAGTGGCGCAGTAGGTAGTGCTGTCGCCTCACAGCAAGAAGGTCGCTGGTTCGAGCCTCGGCTGGGTCAGCTGGCGTTTCTGTGTGGAATTTGCATGTTTTCCCTGCGTTCGCGTTTGTTTCCTCAGAGGGCTCTGGTTTCCCCCTAGTCCATGTGGTACAGATGAATTGGGTAGGCTAAATTGTCCGTAGTGAATGAGTGTGTGTGGATGTTTCCCAGAGATGGGTTGCGGCTGGAAGGGCATTCACTGCGTAAAAAATGTGCTGGATAAATTGGCGGTTCATTCCGCTGTGATGACCCCAGATTAATAAAGGGACTAAGCCGAAAAGAAAATGAAAGAATGAATATACGGCTGAATAATAAAATATATATATATGTTGATTTGAATAGTTTATTAATCATTTACTACGCATTCTGAATAATCTTTAAGTGCCAGCAACTGCTCTCAAATAACTGGTTTGTAAATGATGCGATACTTAATTTAGTAATGAAAAAATACAAATTAACCCAGTATGAAAATACAATCATTAAGCCCATTATATATGTGCTTATAAGTCAAGAGTAAAGCATCTGTATCTGCAGTTGTAAACTGCTTACTAACATCAGTTAATGTAGAGTTACTGCTTAACAGATAATGAATTTCCTATTTGCTAATGCTTATTAAATGATTCATGGTGTGCAGTCATTGTAAGGTGTTACTGTAGTGGCAGTAGTAATAGTAGTGGTATAAAATTAGAAAATAAACAAATAGTATCAGTAGTAGTAGAAGTGGTAGTAGGAGTAGTAGCAGCAGTGGTAATAATACTTCATATATATCTTTTTATCTCTCTGTCTGTCCATCTGACGGACTGTCTGTTTGTCTAAATATTTAGCTAGCTAGCTAAGTTTTGTAGACTTTAAAAACATCTGGCTCAATATAGATGTGTAGTCTGTAATGTATTTCCCAATTTCAGTCTAGCATTTGTACATTGTTATCATTCTGAGTTGTTATTGAGTCTCAGCCCTCTGTCCACAGTTTCCCAGTCTTATCAGCATTTTAGTCCTCTCCATGGACCTATACTGGAGATTTACACAGGAACTTTGGGCTTACTTTTGCACTCTTTGCCAACAGTTTTTTTTTTCCAATCCTGCTCCTCAGTGTAAAATCTCTGCACCGTCTAGCACACTGAAAGCTGCAAATTTATCTCCTAAGAGTGTGAATCCTCTGCAGGCCCAAGCCTTGTTTATTTTCTAATTTTATCTGAATGCATTACCTCAGCTGCCAAAACACTGCTTTCAATTAGACGTGCTCAGCATATTCAATGCGCCAGGACTGGAGCTCATCCAACTAGTGTAAAAGTGGACAATGCGCAAATAAACGAATGTGGTTAATAATTAGGCTTTATTACTGCATCAAGTCGTTTTTTATTTAAGGACACAGAGATAAATCTTTGATCATATAAATAAAACAAACCCATTAAATCCAAGAGATCAGAATGTCTTGCTAAAAAGGCCAACAGTTTGGAAGCACATTAGTTGTTTGGGTTATAAATAGTCTGAAGTTCCTGTTTAATGATGTAGGTATTGGATGGCATGGCAAAACACAGTCTTAATGCTAGTGGATTGAAGGTTTTTGAAGTAATTTGCAGTGCCAGATCACTTGTGTGTCGTCCTTTTATTTTCTTGAAACAGCTGAAAATGTTATTTACCCTCTAACACTTCAACAAGCACACTGTAGTTGTGTCTTTAGCAGTAAACTTTATCATCTTGAAGAAATCTGCAGAGCAATATGTTTTTGGTTGCCGCTTGATATATCGCACATGCTAAAAATCTAATAAAAATGTTTCAAAACCACAAAATACGTGTGGTACTGAGCTGCAAAATCACCGCTAGTAACTTTCTGCAGTAAACCTTATGAGGATAAAGTAAATATTAAAATGCGTTTTATGTAAGCATCCATTCCAAGCTGTGGTAGGGATGCCAGATTGTGTGTATTTTTTTAAATTAAACTTTTAAATCTGGGTGTTCCAAGTGATGTGATAATGTTTTTCATGGCTCGACTGAAATAGCATTTAAAGCCGCTATCTAGAGGTTAAATTAATTCATAAGCTTGGCACGCTTATGTTTTAAAAATCAGACCTAGTTTATGTTTGTTTATGCAAAAAGGTTTTGCATACAAATAAAGACAGAGTTACAAACTAGGGAGATATAGGATGAATTATTCAAAGATTATAGCTACAGACATTAATACAATTTTTATTATCTTCCTTTTTGTGACTAGTGTTTTTATATGAATAAATAAATTTTTTTTTATTTTTTGTTTTTTTGATATGATAAAATTTTTCCAAACTTAATGTGTATTCATACATGCACTGGCCATTTTATTAGGTACACGTTAATAGTACCGGGTTGGACCCACTTTTGCGATCAGAACTGCCTTAATCCCTTCGAGTACAGTGAACTCATTGTCATGTTCGAGAAACCAGCCTGAGATGATTTGCGCTTTATGACATGGCGCATTATCCTGCTGGAAATAGCCATCAGAAGATGGGTACACTGTGGTGATAAAGGGATGGACAGGGTCAGCAACAATACTCAGGTAGGCTGTGGCGTTGACACGATGCTCAACAATTGGTACTAATGGGCACAAAGTGTGCCAAGAAAATACCCCCCACACCATTACACCACTACAACCAGCCTGAACCGTTGATACAAGGCAGGATGGATCCATGCTTTCATGTTGTTGACGGCAAATTTTGACCCTACCATTTGAATGTCGCAGCCAAAATCAAGACTCATCAGACTAGACAATGTTTTTCCAATCTTCTGTTGTCCACTTTTGGTGATCCTGTGCCAATTGTAGCCTCAGTTTCCTGTTCTTAAATGGCAGGAGTGGCACCCGGTGTGGTCCTTTGCTACAGTAGCCCATCCGCCTCAAGGTTTGACGTGTTGTGCATTCAGAGCATTAGCTCAGCAGTTTCTGAAATACAGACTAGCCTGCCCCTTTCTGAATGCAGACTAGCCTGTCCCAACAACCCATGTCATGTTCAAAATCATTCAAATCACCTTTCTTCTCCATTCTGATACTCGGTTTGAACTGCAGCAGATCGTCTTGCCTAAATGCAGTGAATTGGTGTACCTAATAAAGTGACCGGTGTACATAAAAAATGAAAAACAACATTATTGGGCTTATTATTATTGGATAAACACATTGTGATATCAATGCTCAAATGATATATTAGTATATATATATTATTATATATTATATATTACTACATTATGTCATTATAATAAAAAAATATCAGTTTTTGTATGTTATAAAATTTTTATTTTAAAAAAGAGCATATTTAAAAAGAAAAAGAACACACAATAGTTTAATCATTTTACAGCTATAATAAAACCAACCAGAATTTATAGTTAATGCTATGAATGTCAGGTGTTGTAATTTGTCTTTGTTTTTTTATTTGTTTTCTTACAGTACAGTATGTCATTACACATGTTTTTCCTCAAGTGTGGAAACTCTGGGCAGGAGTGAAGCTGTAATTCTATTATGTCCAGGTGTTCTGCCAGCGGCTTCCTGAAGTCCGTTGAAACATTAAAACAGTCTACTAAATCCATCAAACATTAAACGGTGAGCTGAAGTTTGACTGAAATGATTGGGCATTTCTTCCTGTCATTCAGGCCATGCATAATTTTTTCAGACGTAGTGTAATTTCCTTCAACCAGCAAATTTGTTGGCTTGTATGAGGTACGTTTTTTTTTTTTTTTTGTTTGTTTGTTGTTTTTTTTTATGATGAGTACAATTAGTGAACCTGAAATCATTTTACACTGTCTGTGGAGTTCATCATTACACAATGTTTCATACAGTGTTTTTCACATGTTTTTTTCCATCATCTATGCTTTGTTTGTTGCAGTTTGAGTACAGTTTAACTGTTGTCATCTTCTGTGTTGATGAGATATGAATATATTTATCATGCGCACAGGAAAGGCGTGTGTTGAGCCGTTAGTAAACTAGGACATCACTCCATCTGAAGACAATAAACAAGGGAATTCATGTGTTGGATATAGAAGTAAATAAACCAATGTGCATGACATTTTCTGTGCGGTGTCCTGGCCCAAGAGTCGTGCGTCGTAAATTTAAAAGCTTAACTTTTCTCAGAAATGAAAGTTCAGTTATCATTTATGCACCCTGCTGTTATTTCACTGTTATTCCTATATGTATTCTGCTTGAATAGAAATCAATATCAGGCTTTATCAATAATAAATAATACTCCCATGGTTCCTATATTAAAAGTATATGGCTTGGCAGAAAGCAAACCAAAATGTATTTCTTTTTCCTTTCCCTTTTTTTTTTTTAATAAAATCCTCACTGTGGTTGTTTGTATTCATCGAGGTACATGAAACTCAATTACTGCAGTTCATTCTGACTTGACAAAAAAAGAACACACACAAGTGCAGCATTCTAATATTTTTAACATTATTAAAAATGTGAAGGGGAAATCCATGCCTAGAAATCCCCTTCAAAAACATGTAATGAAATCTCCAGCCAGGAACTCCGGTGTACAGGTAACATCAGAATGACAGCTAATAAATAAATATGATAACTTGTTGTTGTGACAAATACAGCATACAGTTGAAGTCCCAAGTGATGTTTAACAGAGCAAGGAAATTTTCACAGTATGTCTGATAATATTTTTTCTTCTGGAGAAAGTCCTATTTGCTTTATTTTAGCTAGAATAAAAGCAGTTTTAATTTTTAAAAACCATTTTAAGGTCAATATTATTAGCCCCTTTAAGCTATATATTTTTTTGATAGTCTAAAGAACAAACCATAGTTATACAATAACTTGCCTAATTACCCTAACCTGCCTAGTTAACCTAATTAACCTAGTTAAACCTTTAAATGTCACATTAAGCTGTATAGACGTGTCTTGAAAAATATCTAGTCAAAAATTATATACTGTCATCATTGCAACGATAAAATAAATCAGTTATTAGAGATGAGTTATTAAAACTATTATGTTTAGGAATGTGTTGAAAAAAATCTTCTCTCTGTCAAACAGAAATTTAAACAGGGGGTCTAATAATTTTGACTTCAACTTTATGCAATTTCCTCTAAGAAGAAGTATTCTTCCGGATGCTGATGTCATTCCTGCATTCTACAGTTGAAGTCAGAATTATTAGCCCCTCTAAATTATTAGCTCCCCTGTTTATTTTTTTCCCTCAATTTCTGTTTAACAGAGAGATTTTTTCAACACATTTATAAACATTTTAATAACACATTTCTAATAACTGATTTATTTTATCTTAGCCATGATGACAGCAAATACTGCTTTCATTCTAGCCGAAATAAAACAAATAAGACTTTCTTCAGAAGAAAAAATATTATTAGACATACTGTGAAAATTTCCTTGCTCTGTTAAACATCATTTGTGAAATATTTAAAAAAGAAAAAAAATTCAAAAGGGGTGTAATAATTCTGATTTCAACTGTATATATTTTTTGCACTATTTTAAAATAGATGCGGCCCCATAAAACTGATAAAAGGATTTTTTTTCCCATGTTTAAATGTTCTATATCTTCCATAATAATGCAAATGGTTATGTGAAATGGAATGAGCAACTGTGAAAACTGTTTTCTAATTGACTTTAATGTCATGTCTGCAACAACAACATACAAAGACACTGATGATCTCTAAGCATCTGCATTATATAATGCTAAAGGTTTGATATGCCTGAGCTATTATAAAAAAAGGAACAAGTATTGTGTTGTAATTTTAATTTGTTGCTAAATTTATACATTTGTTTATTATGGATACAGAAAGCAGTGAGTCTGATTGATCCGTGCTCTCTTCTGATTTAGATTTTTGTTTTATTGTTGATTTTTGCACTTTAATCCCTTCATTTTGTAGTCCAAAAAATGTGAACAACACCACGTTAAAATAAAACATGTCTGAATTTTCAGTTCTGAGTGAACAATCCTTTTAATTGTGCATGTGTTTGTATAGTACAGTAGTGTTGTATATGTGTGACTGAGGGTTGCAGCAAACTAATAATCTCAGCACACTCATGCAAAGTGCTGCCTTTCCCACACCACAGCTGAGTTGTAAAACTCTCAAGAGAACACTGTGTTCTTCCTCTGTCAGTAAAAAAAAAAATGTATGTTGAACATATGGGACAGGTGGGCAATGATTACTGTGAATAATTATATGACAGAACACACACTGAAGTGTACATTGAGCCATGCTGCCATTGCCATGTTAACACCATGCAATTAGTCTCATTCTTCACACTTAGTATACCTTTTGATGACTTCCCATATTTTATATGCTGTACAATGGGGTTTTAGCCATCAAAACAAAAGCAAAAACAAGTTGGGTGTGCATGTGTTTCCACTGAATCTGCTTATTTTAAGGCATTTGAGGTTTACGTTTAACCTTATTTTCTTGATATTTCATCTTCGTTGCGTCACGTTTTACCAAGGCTACTGCTGTGGAGACTTACATGATTAGTATTGCAGAAGTTTCAGCCACTTTACTTGCCTTAAAGAATGCTGTAAATTGCCCACCAAGAGTCTGCTAGAGACATTTCTTCCCCTGAAGGTGTAAACAGGAAGAGAAACTGATAGGCTAGTATTTGGCTGAGCGCAGGCTGGATTGCAATCTCACCACTCAGCCGAAACATACTCTAAAACATTTGTAAATAAAACCAACAAACAATTAGCCTGGATTTAATGTAGATTCAAGCTGATCCTGATCTGTAAGCATTATTAAATGTTTGTTAGTAAGGTAATAATCATGGATAATTAAACATAGATACTTCATGTGGATGGACAACTACCAGACATTGCAGCCTGATCTCACGAGGAAACGTAACAATTTTATGTTTTGTCAGTTTAGTGGCTATTTTGTACAAACTGTTATTAATTGCCATGAGATAGCATTGCACATTGTCAACTACTGGATGCTGTCAACTACCAGTCCTAAAAGTTAGTGTACATTCTTCTAAATATCTTATAACACTTCAAACGGATATGCTAAGTAAGTTTGCAAGGACATGGCAACGTATTCTATTTCCTCTCACTTCAACAGTCTAATAATATGCTAATGAGAGTGAGAGAGTTAATATATACATCCCTGGTTTCACAGATTTAGACCATTGGTCTCAAACTCAATTCCTGGAGGGCAGCAGCTCTGCATAGTTTAGCTCCAACCACCTTCAACTCTTGACTGCTTAATAGTCTCTAGTAGTCTTGAACACCTTGATTAGTTGGATCAGCTGTGTTTGATTAGGGTTGGAGCAAAACTGTGCAGAGCTGCGGCCCTCCAGGAATCTAATTTGAGACCTATGGATTAGACTATGGGACCGATCACACCGAATGCGCTTTTACATTCCAAAAACGCGAAGCACACCACAGCAGAAAAGGTACAGTGTGCTTTTTATGTCTCTAGCCAACGACTGAATCAGCTGCGTATTATGCGTGATTGCTGCTTTTGATATTGGTATAATTTTAATATTTAATAATATTGTGATATTCAATATTTGTGAAATCATACAGCTTCGGATAACTCAAAACAGTAACCACTAGTCTCTCCTTTATCTTCAAAAGTCTCCGTAGTCATCTTGACAACACAAACACTCCTGTCACCTCAACGGAAACCCCGCCACTGCTTTCGTTTGATTGGAGAGTAAAAAAAGAAGCGACTGATGTAACATGCTTTTTTCACTCAGAGTTTACTTTTTTCAACTGCAAAAAAATGCAAGGCACAGTTGGCAGTTAAAACGCGAGGCGCGCAAGCAAAACGATCATGGCCAATAGTAAATCATTCAAAAAAGGTCCGTGTTTGGTGTGATGGGCCCCTAAACCAGGATTAGGCCATAGTTCAGTTAGGGCATTTGAGATGGCTATATATATATATATATATATATATATATATATATATATATATATATATATATATATATATATATATATATATATATATATATATATATATATACACACACACACACATATATTTTTATATATATATAGTTAAAGTCAGAATTATTAGCCCACCTTTGAATATTTTTCTTTTTTAAATATTTCCCATATGATGTTTAACACAGAAAGGAAATTTTTACAGTCTGTCTGATAATATTTTTTTCTTCTGGAGAAAGTCTTATTTGTTTTATTTTGGCCAGAATAAAAGCATTTTTTTTACAAACCATTTTAAGGTCAATATTATTAGCCCCTTTAAGCTATATTTTTCAGTCTACAGAACAAACCATCATTATACAATAACTTGCCTAATTACCCTAACCTGCCTAGTTAACCTAATTAACCTAGTTAAGCCTTTAAATGCCACATTAAGCTGTTTAGAAGTGTCTTGAAAATATATCTAGTAAAATATTATGTACTGTCATCATGGCACAGAGAAAATAAATCAGTTATTATAGACATTAGAATTATTAAAACAATAACCGTTAAACAGAAACTGAGGGAAAAAATAAATAGGGGGCTAATAATTCTGACTTCAACTATATATATATATATATATATATATATATATATATATATATATATATATATATATATATATATATTTGAAAAAACAACACATTACTTGTCTACATCTTGAGACAAAACAGTGGTCCTGATATATTTTAAGACATCAGTATGTGCAAGTTTCTTTCAGTTGAAACAATTTACTTTAAAGCAATTCTCCACTGCACAGTACAGTTTGGTTTGGCAAAAGCACAGCTTATTTTAGTATTGCTATGTTCAGTTTGCATTTCCACTCTTTAGTAATGCAGTAATTTTAAGCCTTGTTTGTGAAAGCTGGGTGTAGAGTTGGATGCCAAAAGGAGACCATCAAAATGAAGACTGTATGCCAAGATCAGATCCTTACTCTCTTCAGAGCTGAACTGGTGAGCAGTTTTACCTGCAGTGTTAAAATGTTCCCTATTTCAATTCATCACATTGCCCTGTCCTCTCATGCATTTGTTTTAATGAATGAGCACCTTTTAAGGGGACTTGAATGAGTTAGTGACATTATTTTAAATCTGTCATTGCAGAATATTGTATTTTTACAGTCAACTTCTACATCTGGACAACTTGATGTCAGATGGTTTTAGTCACTTTAGAAAGGCACACCATTTTGCAAAGTCAATGAATGCTGTGTTTTAGAATATATGCATCTCATTAAATATTGGTTTAAAACAGCTTTTTGCTTCTAGGATAACTTCAAATAGTATTAAGTCCTAATGTTGATCTCCACAGTATGTCAAGATTTCATAACTAGTTGTGTTTTGTGTTTATAATGCTAACCAGCATAAGAGCATAGACAGCAGCTTTAGCTCATACTGAGTTAAGTGTGTACCTTGCCAAGGTAGGCTTATTTGCGTCCATTACACTAAAGCCACTTTATTGCTGTCGATCAATGGTGGACGAAAACATGGTGAGTTACATAACTGTGTCAAACATCAATGTCTGATTAACATGTTAGAATGTCTGAGTACTACTCCAAAAGTCTTAAATGTGTAGACAAGGTTGTGCTTGTTAGTAGTGAATAGGATAGTACTTTCTAACCCTCTCTCTTTATGTGTGAATCATAATATTTTCCACTTTCAGACAGGTCCTGGAAGATTTATTTAGTCCTTTAGAAATGTGCATAAGCCTTGCCCTGAGGAGCAACACATTAAAGCACATATTATTACAAAACCATATGACTTACTTTCCTCCATGGAAAAAGAAAAGAAGGTTTTCTGAAGAATGTCTTGAGCTCTTTTAAATATTATTTAAAGTCATTAAGGACTTGGGCTTTCAAATTGGAGGGAAAAAACATTAAACTGTGATAAAACAGATCAATGTGAATCATACACTCTGTAGGAGTCCAACAAAAACACATATTTATAGTAAAACATCTTTAGATTCGGTTTTCATTTGTACAAAAACAGTGTTGGTTTAACCACTGCATCCATAAAACTTTTTAACATATCAATATTAAAATCCCAAGATAAAGCCTTTTGTCTGTGTTGTTTTACTATACACTATGTATTGCACTTTTTTCAGATTGTGTCCATTTAATCCGTAAATTCAAACCATAAATGCTGTTTTATGTTGCTAAATGTGGCATGACTGCTTCAGTTCAATTGGAAGCAAAATGTGATAGAAAACCATCATTCCTTATTTACTACAAGTTATTGCACCAAATAAATTTAATCAAATAAATCTCACATCTCCTCAATAAAATTGATTTATTTAATTGGAGTGTTGATTATTATACCCACAATTAAATAAACGTAGAATGTAGTAGTTGTGGCTTTAATGTAACAACAATATGTAAGCAGTGGTGTAAACCTTCGGTGTGAGTGATATAAATATTTGCCCTCGATCTGAAAATTTCAGAGAATCAGTTGGTCCAGTTTACAATATATGAGGTGAACTCTTTAAGTTTAATGTATTGGTCTGCTCCAATTTTCACATTCAACTAACTGACTCAACAATCTGATTCCATTGGTTTACAGTATGCTGGAGGGGAAGATTATCAGGGAAATATGGCCTACAGAACATTTTGGCCTATTTCTCATACTAAATTATATGATGTGGAAGACCTGGAATTATTCCAGTTCCGTGAGTCATTTGTACTACTTTTATGATTTTTATGCTGCCTTCACATGCTTGATGAAGATTGTAAATACCAGCCTTCGTTCATGTTAATGTGCTGTACATGTTAGTTTGAATCAGTATTTTGGGTAAAGTAATATTTTTAGTTCTTCAAAAACTTGTTGGTTTCTCAACAGTGTATTGCACTGTGTATTGCAACAGTGTATTGTAAATAGAGGAAATTATTTTCTCATAGGGTATTTTTATATATGTTAAAGTGATGGTTCACCTAAAAATAAAATAAATCTTTCATTTAATCTCTTGCAAAGGCTCATCATTTAATAATCCTTCACTTGTTTAAAATCTATTTGACTTGCTTTCTTCTGTTAAACACAAACCACACAACCCCCCACACACACAGACAAATCAGATTTTGCAGGGGTATGAATGGTTTCAGGCTTGACTGTTCACACACTCACAAACATACACACACTTTTTTTACTACATTTCTCTGCCTAACAATATATATATATATATATATATATATATATATATATATATATATATATATATATATATATATATATATATATATATATATATATAAGCACGATGACCATGTTATGTCTTCATTTTATCTTATGTCACACCATTGGTTAGAGGCATTTTTGCTAACACTACCCTATGTGAAAGGGGCAAAATGTCCTTAAATAGTATCAAGTCTGGAAGCTCATGACTCCTGAGTTTCCTGAGGCAGGAAAAAATGAATGGTCAAGAATAGCTTGTACTTTCCCAGCTTAGTAGATGCCTGCTAAATCAACATATGCTCGCTTGTGGTGAGAATATCTTGATAGGTTTGTACTTGACAGCATTTATACTCCTCCACACCCAGCAACCAGATCAAAACATTTAATATTGTCTTCTTTCAGAACACCATTTCAGTCATGTAAGGATTGACCAGGAGCAATTATTTTCATGATCCTACTGTTAATGACTGTGTTGATCCTCTAACGAGCAAGAATGGGCCCAGCTGTCCTGCTTTTATAGTTTAGAAGTGTCTACGCAGACAGCAGCAAGAATGGTTCACCTGCGCAATGATCAGGCTTAGGCCTCTGTTAATGGAATAAACCAACGTCATAAGGAAGAGATGAACATCCGGGTTGTGTTTTGAAAACACTCACTTTTAACAATGACCACCCTTGAGGTAACATCCAATGTTGTTTACTCCTTTTTGTTTCCTTTGGAACTTAGCACTGGCAACCCATACAGATCTAAACTGTGATTATCATTTGTGACAGGCTCCAAACATAATTTAGAAAAGTACACAATTTCACAATTATGCAACAGAAGTCTTTAATGCACTGTAAATAAGTGAGGTAAGCTTCGAGCATTTTTCCATCGTCTTCGAAGCAGCTCTTCTCTTGTTATGGAATGTGACTCGAGGAGCTGTGTGTTTCAGAAACTAATCTCCCAAACCTGTATGCCTTCCAAGAAAAATGAGCCTCGAGGAGCTCTAGTGATGATTTTCCCTCTGTGGGCATCTGAGTTTTGCAAAATTAGATTATGGTTCCCCAAAACAGAACAGCAGACTGCTGTTAGCATTTAAGATTATGAAATGCTGACTCTTAAGGCTTGATATTCTTTTGTGGCAGATGGCCTCATAATACCTCCAGCACAACTTATGAGGTCATTTGGGGCAATAATATTATTATAAACCAAATAATTGCTTATATGCAAATTAGAATCAAGCCTTGAAAATCTTTTGAATAATTCCATAGTCAGATGCCAGTGGGTGGATGGATGGATGGATGGATGGGTGGGTGGGTAGGTAGGTAGGTAGGTAGGTAGGTAGGTAGGTAGGTTGGTTGGTTGATTGATTGATTGATTGATTGATTGATTGATTGACTGATTGATCTATTGATGGATAGATGGACAGACAGGTGGACAGACAGAGAGTGCAGTGTATTTATGAAAACATGCTGAGATCACTCCCAAGGGATCAAAGTGTTGATTGGCTGAGAGTCACACTCTGGTATTCACTCATGCTGCTGCATGTGAGTGAAAAGAAAGCACCTCACAGTTCTCTACATGCAAATCAAGCAAGAGTTTCAAAGTCCACGCCTGGTGTGTTGACATTCTTAAAACAAAATAAGCACTTCTTTTTTTTTTTAATAACATATTTCACATATGTTTGTTTTGCCACCAAGTTAGAAGTTTACTGTTATGGGTGAGGTGTCCTGAAAACAAATGCAATTTATTGCAAGAACTCAAATGACTTCAATATTTGCATGATATATCCCTTCATCATTGTTCTACAGTGTCTTGCAGCTAATATTTGCTTCAGACAGCACATTACATATTACTGTATAAAATAAAACATATATATTTCTTTAAAAAATAGCCTTTCTTTGATTCTTAGAATAATAATACTAATTACAACAATTCTACTCATATGAAAATAGTTTCTGATAAAATAACTATAGGATTCATTTGTGCTGGCTTTTAAATGGCACTCCAAGTGAGACATCTGGCTCTCAGTAGACCTTATCCTGTCCTTTAATGTATTTTGCTACGTGTAACATTATACAAAACACAATAAACCAGCAATTCAACTGTTCAGATACACTCTCATGCACAAAACAATGCTATTTAGAAAATAACAGTATATACTTACTTTTAAGTAAGGTCATTAGATGTTGAAAAAAAAAAGCTGTTGAACTGACACATTACATTACAAGCACCAACAGGTCAAGTCGAATCAAGTCAAATCAAGCAAACCATGCCCTTTATCAAAACAGTTTAACAAAAAGCATAATTACAGTAAATAGTACATAAGTATGCAACTTGGAATACATATCTTTAATGTTATTAACAAATTATATATACAGTTTAAATTTGCAATGAGGGTTTTGTCCGTGGACCACCCTTGTGTGTTTTAGTACTTTATCCATTTGATCCAAAATCTATGCTGCTAATTCCAAGAACAACTGCAGAGCTAGTAATGGAGGTGTTAAATGTAATGTTGAATACTATAGTTATTTTAAACAAATGTGAGTCTATGTGCCTCCAAACTGCATTTAGAATCAGTGCCTACTAATCAATGTTAAAATAGTTTTGGATTTTTCATTAGTTTTAGTTTATATTATGTTTTGACTTTTTGTTTTCAAATTCAGTTTGTTTAATAATTTTTTATGAGTTTTTATTAGTTTCTATATTTTTAAATTGCTTAGTTTTAGTTTAGTTTTTATTAGTTTCAGTATTAATTTTCTCTAAATAGGCATATTTCTTAGGTGCAAGATTCAAAATCATCAGAATGAATATTGTATAATAAAACTCATCCAAAGATACATTTTTGAAACATGTATTCACACATGACCACTATCATCTACCACTACCACCTACCCATACTCAAATTCAAATACAACAGCCCACAAGACAGCAGCCTGAAGTAAAATATGTGTGCAAGGCTGCTCCTGAGGTTAGATACACAGTAGTGATGGGAAGTTCGAAACTTTAATGTGAACCAGGTCTTTTGTGGTAATCCTCCCAAGTTTGGACATATTATAATTGTGTAGTCAACAATCATAATTTTAGGCAGTTAAAACATCACCATGATCTGAAGTTTCTTACAATTACGGTTTGCAACCCAACTGAAGCGTGATTCACTTATTTAAATTCCATTACGACTCTCTGTTATGAAATAAACGTACGTTTCGCCAGATCCTCTCATTTAAGCACTCGGTTTACCCGCGCTACAGTTGTTCAAGTTTAGTTCAGTCACAACAGGCTGTCATGTTCTGTTCTGTACTATGTGTTCGGTTCACAGAATCACGCATGCACAGTATGATCAATTCACCGCTTCTCAAATCTGATCTCAGTGGACTGTTCTAATAACTGATTAACTTAGTATATATTGGTTTATTTTGAGTCAAGAGGGGTATCAGGCATGTAAAAAGTGCTTACCCGAGACATAAATTGTTCAACCTTGTTCACTTAGAAGATCTGATTAAAAGAACTATTCGTTCGTGATCGCGATCCCTAATACAGAAATAAAACCCATTATTGGGCAAAAATGTGTTAAATTAATAATTTTAAGTCTCTGTACTTAATACTGTACCTTGCTGCTGTCAAGTCCATTAGTTGTTTTTTGTTGCGGGAGCAACAGCAAGGAGGACTGAAGGAGGACCAGCTTGATAAGGCCAATGGCAGCAGGATTACAGACTCTGACAAACCCCTGTCATAAAGCTGGCAGTGCGAAGTAAATTTATTTACTTCTAAAAGGCATGAAGTAGGTTTATGTATTAAATACATTTACAAAGACAAAAACGAAGGACTTTTTTGCTATATTTTTAGCTAGTTTCAGTTAGTTTTGTAAGTACACAATACAGTTTCAGTTAGTTCTAGTTAAAAAAACTCGTTTTTAATAAAAAAAAGATTTTACATTTTAGTTTTTGTTTTTTCGTTCATTTTCGTTAACTATAGTAACCTTGCTACTAATGCCTCATTCATACTAGCAGTGACTTTGTAGTTGCCTGTCACTCTAGGTGGCTACCTGCTACAAACGCAGGTCTGTGTAGGTCCACAGCATGGAGAATACAACCAGCCTCTGAGCGAGCTGAGAGAGGATCTTGTGAGCTCCACTGGTGCTCCTCTTGGCTGTCGCTCAACAAAGTTGCTCTTCATTTGCCTAAAGTTGAAGGATTCTCAACTTTGTTGTGTCGCTTGACATGCTCACCTGGTCACCAATGGTCATTGTCGCTCGCCTTGATGGAGAGTGCCTGAAGTCGCTCATTCTTTGTTGAAATGAACGGTCGCTTGTCGCTTTGCTGCTGCGAGGAGTTGGTAGTGTGTATGAGGCTTAATAGCAAAACTGAAAGTTTAACTGCTTCAAGATTAGTGCAGCTACTACTATGCTACTGAGTGATTCCAAATAAATTATTTATCAGCCAAAATTTGCTATTTACTTTATTGCTGTCTGTTTTTGGTTAAAGTAGGATGCATTATATTTGTACACTGTACAATATTACAATAATAGTTTTCTGAGTTCTTTGATTCATTGCGATTTCCTTTTATTCATATTTCTGATATTTTATTGACATTTTAATAGCTTGAAGTGATATATTAATATCTGGATTGATACAGTAAATTACTATATAAAAACCTAATAATAAACTTACATTTTCTATTATATGGACAATTCCATATTATTTCTTATGCAAAATATTGTTTCAAACCCCTAAAATGTCAATAAAAGTCACAATGTAGTTCATAACCCTAAATAAATGGGAAAAACCTGTGAATCAAGAAATTTGGAACCTGTTAATTACATATATTTTTATGTATTTAATATTTTACTTATTTAACATTTGATGCTAATAAGAATTAAGAAACTTACAATGTTTTGAACTTGTAATTGTAGTGACAAGCCTCACTAACAACAAGCCTATTATTCAGTGATATGTATCATTTATACAATATATAATTATACGGTTAACAATCTGAATCATATCACCCACCATTTGATTAAAATATACATATCATACATAACACATTAAACATAGTAAAGATTATAGTTTGTAAAATTTAGCAAAACAAACCCCAGAATGTTATCTTCAGGTGTTTTTGAGTTCATCTTACAAGGTTTCAGTTATGTAATAAGTGCACTTCACTTCCCTCCTCCTTGATACATGTCAGTGCAGGAAAACAAGCTGTGTTTGTCCCGTGGTCAGACCCCGAATTTGAGGCTTTCCTCTCAAATCCTCAGCTCATGCTGGTGGTCTTTGTTCTGCCCCACTTGGTCAGAATAAGATGTTCCAGGTACATTCTTTACGCGGCTGGTGCCACAGGAGTACCAGCTCACACACAGACAGCGATTCACAGTGTTTTCTAAAGCCCTGGGGAAAGATGGACACAGTTCTTCTCAGATCTCATGTGTCTAGGAAAAATTCCAACACTGTTAAATAAGAGCACCTTACCTTCAGGCTCCTACTAAGAAGCTCTTTTTGAGAAGAGTTTCATAAAAGGTACTCAGATAAAGTTGCAGGATCTTTTTTGAATGACATTTGGCAGAAAATATAATGCACAACTTACATTCACCAACCAATCAAAAAGAACCATTTAAAAGGCCTGTTGAGTAATTGACAATAAATGAAATCAGAATCTGGCTGCTGAAAATTCAGCTTTGTCATAAGAGAAACAAAAAGCATTTTAGCAAATGTTAGCAAATATATAGCAAATAAGTAGCATTTTAGCAATTATAGGCAAATGCAAAACATTCTTTAAAATTGTAAAAATGTTCCACAATGAAGTGTTTCACAAATAGATGAGTACACTGTACACTGAAAAAAGAAATTATTTCTGCAAAATCGTTGCAAACAATTTATATGGGTTGAATTTAAACAAACAAATTCAAGAGTTCACCCTTAGCTGATGATTGATAATTTGACATGCTGTAGAAGGGTGAGAGGGGAGTTTGAGGTAGATCTCGAGAACACCCCTGCTTATAAATGACAAATTATGGATTACTATGGAAATATACTACTAACTAGAGCTCGTATGTAGTAGAGCTGTAATCGGGCCATAAAAGTTAGAGCCCGACAAGTACATTTTGATGACAGCTTTTTAAAATCCTGAACCCGTTAACAGCCAGACATTATTCAAATGTGCACATGCACACAGCTCTTTCCCCTTTTTTCAAATAAGTCTTTCTTAACAAATTAAATTAAAATCAATTGTAAATTAAGATGGGTCTTTGGCAATGACGAAACTAAGATGAAGGCTTTGCGGGATTTGTTTCACCACTTCTCCTCACAATCTCTTCTCTTCACTAAAAGATTAATGCCAACATTAGCCTATACACTCTGTCTACTTTATGCATTTATGATATAATTAATATTTAGCTATAATTTCAACTTTACTCACCAAGATTAGCTGTTTTTGTAGAGGAACATTATTGAATCCACTGTAGATGGACTTAGCGCGGTCCTGCGCTCACTGATGGTGCGTCTAGCAGCACTGAACACCCTTTCACTGCTGCTGCTGGCCGGGATGCATACAGTAGTACTACTGATCTGGCTAGTTTTGCAAGTTTGGGGTAGGATTGTTTGTTCATCTTCCACCAGCCAAGAACCTCCATTTCATTTTCCATGATAGCGGTTTAAATGTAACGAGTAACCTTGTCGTCTACCCAATCAGCTTGCTGTACATTTTCCCACTCTGCAATATTAGCTCTTTTTAACTTCGTCATCATTTGTTTAAATTTTGCAAGGATGGGTTTGATGTTGTAACAAACAATTTGATTAATTTCTTGCGCTAATCGAAATACATTACATGACCGTTCATTTACAATTGCAAGCCAGAGCGCAAGCCCGAGCCCGGCTCGACACCGTTTAAAATGATAGAAATTAAGCCTGAACCTGTCCAAACCTCTCGGGTTCCTTTGGGTTTGTGCAAAGATCTTCACCTCTAGTCTGTAGTGCCAATTTGGTTTGGTCAATTTGCCTGTGTCGCATGTCCTAGGACTGTGGGAGGAAACCGGGGAACCCAGGGGAAACCCACACGAGCAAGGGAAGAACATGTAAACTCCCCACAAAAAGGTCGGCTGGCCTGGTAAGGTCTTAAACCAGTGACATTCTTGCTGTGAGGCAATGGTGCTAACCACTGGGCTGCCATGTCACCTTGTCTAAAAAGGAATGAGGAGTAGGAGTGTAAGGCAGGATTCTTCAAAATGAAGATACTGAGGTAAAAAATTCTGGTTATTTATGGTGAATTAGAAATTAACTGACTGGTGGATCATGTATTATCTAATGTTGGACCAGCAATGTTCAATCAAAAGCATGTGCTCCTCTCGAAATTAGTTTATAAATAAACCACTTTTAAATTTTATAATGTTTAACTTAATTTGTTTGTTTAATTCAGCCCCCAAATATTGTTCACAACCACCTAACAATAATTTTAGTAAATCTATTTTAGTAAAATTTTAGATTTTAGTAAATCTAGGGAATCATCTTTGAATATTTTTTTCATTGTAAGTAGAGGGACTTAAAAAAAAAAACATTAAAAATATTTTTTTTTCAAACTTTTGAACTTTACGCTGTAAGAAATAAATGGTCAAAAAGACTTGAGAAGGGTTTTATGCTAATATAAAGCACCACTTCACTTTTTATTTTGCAAATATCAACTCATTTTACAAGTCAACTGTTTTATTATTTTGAATCCATTCAGATGAACGCAGAAACTGACAGGAACATTTTTACCTTAGCTTAGCTTAGCATAGCATAGCATAAATCATTTAATAACATTAGATCATTAGCATTTCGTTCAAATTCCATTCATTTCATTTTATATTTAAATCTTGACACTTAGTTGCAATGAATACTAAGACTGACTAAAAAATTATTGATAGAAGACAAAATGGCTTAGTATGGCATTAGTACATGAGGTAACAATAGAAGAGTCAAGCTTTAATAGGAAAATTATCAAAACTCTTTTTGAATTGTTTGAGCAAAATGCTAATGGTCTAATCTTATTCAAGTATTTATGCTAGGTTAAAAGTGCCTGACAGACCTGGATATCAACTGAATTAGTTAAAAACAATAAAACTCAACTGTTTAACTTTACTGTAGGTGACTTGTAAAATGAGCCTATTTAAAAATTGAGTGTTCCTCTAACTTAGTTTATAAGATTCCAACCTTTTTTTTTTTAGGTTATATAAATTGTAGCTTGATGTTTTAAGTCAGTTAAATCTATGTAATTGTTATAACTTGATAATTTATCATTTGGTTCAACTTAAAAAGTTAAGGCGTACCTTTTTTTTGAACAGTGTATTGTATGTTCCTGCAAGCCACCCATGTAGAGTCATTGACCAACTTCTGCTGGCATATTTGACCTCTTGCACCAGCCCTGGTATTAGTAAAGAGTTTAGGGTGGAGCTACTAACCCAGATGTGTCTGTGAGGCAACATCCTTTTATGGTCGTGTGAAAGTAACCAACATTGCTTTCCAAATCCTCTTTCTATAGGTGGAGTGTGGTAAACTTATCACATTCCCACACCCTTAGAAATCTTGTGTAAAAACAAGAGCACTGTGGCTTACCTCAAATAAACAGTGCATTGCCTTGTGGATTCAAAACACTGATATCATAAAAGACAGATGTGGATGCTGTTTGTTGTAGATTGTACTTGAAGAAAAATTAACTTCATTAGCTCCAAAGAGTCACTGTTTACTCCTGCTGCAAAACAACGAGCGCATTGAGAAGTATGAGCAGTCAATTTTAAATCACGAGACTTGGAGAACACAATTATTTGGGTCAAAGCAGCTGTAATAAAACACTCGAAATAATATAACAGAATTTAAAAAAGATTCAATTTATGGGGAATTATGTACTTTCTGGCCTCAAGTGTAACTAAAGGTCACGACTCACGAGTCTGTAAGTACACAAACACTAGTCAAGCAAAAACATACTGTCGCATCACAAAGAACTAAAGTTGTGGTTTGTACAATGGAAATTTTGCTCATATCTGTGGCTATGACTTACACACGAACCTAGTTGAATAATTGGTCATGTAATTTTACTCATGTAATGATCCTTGCATTTCACCTCATGAAAAGATTAAATTACAGTTAAAAGTTGAAATCCTGTCTGCACTTTGAAAACACATCCCATAATGGTTAAGAATTAGGTCAGTGGGCATACTGTAATAGGAGGTCTTTTGCGCATCTACATGTACATGAGCATCTACACTATGTAAACATTGTTGACTACATTTATTCAACGAGTGGTTCAAAGTGGACAAAATCACCATGTTTTAGACCCCTTTACATGAGCATTTAGCTCTGTACACTTGATATCAAAATCAACAAAAACTCATCTTAATACCACACTTTAAGAAAATGACATTTTTAATGTTTAATCAGATTTCAACTTTAAATTATAAGTTTAAGTTTAATTGATGTAATTGTGATGACTTATGTTGATTTTATTAGATTAAAAACTAAAGGCAGACTTTTTTCCACAGTGTAGGTGTAAACAAGGCCTTATAATCAATTCATTCATTCTTTCATTTCCTTCAGCTTAGTCCATTTATTCATCAGGGGTCACCAGAGCTAAATGAACAGCTGCAACCCAGTATTGGGAAACAACCATACACTCTCACATTAACACACATACACTATATGCAATTTAGTTTAGTCAATTCACTTATAGCGCAGGTCTTTGGATTGTGGGGGAAACCGGAACACCCAGAGGAACTCACGCGAACACGAGGGGAACATGCAAACTCCACACAGAAATGGCAACTGGTCCATCCAGGACTCGAACCAGCGGCCTTCTTGCTGTGAGCAAGTGACCCCTATAATCAATAAACTGTCGAAAATCTTATTGGATGAAATGAAGTGTAACCAAATGAAGTGTAACTGTAACTTCTATATACTTCAAATGTGTTTTTTTGTAAACACTTACTAATAGTTCTGTATAATGCTTTAACAATTAATTTGTGTAATGCATTAAAATGAATGAATAATCTTTTATTAGCAACTTTATCATTTGTTGCATCAGAAAATAGTTAAAACACATTCTTTTAATGGATTAATGAATGTGTAACTGTTTATATGTGCCTTTTTTTTTTTGCAAATTTACACTCAAAAAAGAATTTTGCTGTTTGTTTAAACTACATATTTAAAATCAGCTGGAGCAACACAATTCTTGAAGGTTTTGTTCAACTTAATTGTGCTATGTTCAATCTAGTTAAGTTTGAAAAAAAAACTATTTATTTAACTTAAATCCTTCATGTTGTCCCAACACAAATCTATTGTGTGGAACCCAGCATTTCTATAGTGTGCCCTTGCTTTTCTTCAGTATAAAAGCAAAAATAGCCTAGCAAGCTGTGCATAAATAAAAATAACAATTAAATGCACATATTCTTGTCTAATAAAAAATCTTATTGATAGTGTTTGTTAAAATGGGAATGACATTATACTTTATTGTTTCTTTTTGTAAATTTTTGAATTTATTGAATGGGATAGCCCCTTGAGATAAGCCATCTAATTTTCGAGGGGTTTCCCAATGAGACATATGTAAATGCTACACATCAAAGCAAACAAACAACTAAACAAGTCAAACAGAAAAGAAGCTCACTTCACCTTAACCACCAACCACAATCTATAGCTTATTAAGCAAACAGAAATATTTACACAAGAAATTAAGTCATAAAAAATCATTCAAATTGGAACCAAAATTAATAACATTTACAAATTGTTTCTAAAAAAAGGAATATTAGTAATAAATTAGTCCTATAAGACTAAATGACTTAATTAATCTAAAAGAAGAAGGTAGATTTTTCCATTCAAAAGGAGATTCATATTGAAAATACCTGCGGCCAATTTCTGTGGTAATCCTTGGAACAAAAAATAAAAATTCTGTTGCATATGTTAAAGAGAAAATGTAGTAAATGGAATGAGAAACTGCTTTAAATAAGGAGGACTATCTATCTATATATATAAATATATATATATATATATATATATATATATATATATATATATATATATATATATATATATATATATATATATATATAATTTAAAAAGAAACAGATACCAATGATATTGTCTGTTAATCACACTACCTTAAATCCATAGGTATTTGGTAAAATCAAATCATTCATCAGTGCTAATAGACAGCCAATAATTTACAAGCTAATAAACAATTAGCTAAAAATGAGAATTTTAAGTTTCCATACCAAAGTTTTACCATTTTATGAGCACATCATAAAATAAATGTATATATTTTTAAAAGCAAAAATTTTGGTTTTGTCAATTTAAACAGTGAAAGACTGCTTAAAATGTTGGATGATAATGATCCGATTTTAAGAAAACATTGTCAAGATATTAAACCTTGAAAACCATAGGGCATAAACCATAATGCATAATAAATACATTTTTCACAACCTTTTATAGTCTAATATATGTTATGTAGTCATATATTCATTTGCATCAGACTTCAGTTACTGTGATGTAAACTATGCACAATTTGTAATCACTTTATTTGTAAGTTGAACACCAGTTCATTTGATAAAAGGTGCATTTCATAAAAGTACTAAACACTTCAAGCTCATTATGATTTTGTCTATTTATACCTTTAACTTTCTTCTAAAGAATCGGGGAGAAAAAAATCCCGAAGTAAACATCTGTCTCATTTGATTCTGTCTCTACAGGAAGCACCTGGGAGCGAGAGGGAGTCTGTTTGTATAAAGTGAGAATGAGGTAACAACGTTTGCGCGCCGGATCACACTCAATAATTTTCCACAACAGGGTATTAGATCTGAGGCTTAGGAAATAATGTCACGCTGCTGAAATATGGCACAAACAGCCTACCGTGAGCCTATATTTACATGAGAAGACAAACAAGTCCAATTCCCAGTTGCACTTGCATGCAAACCTGGCCGCACTTCGCCAGGCCTTGACATAGAAAAGCCTCCCACCACACCAAACTGAAACAGATGTTTGAGAGTTGTGTAACAGCAGAGGTCTTGCAGCTGTTTGGGGAAGCAGAATAAATGCCAAATCATCAGGAAATTCACTCTGAACATTGTGCCAATGACCAGCGATGGTTACTCAGCTCCAAAACTTAATATCTATAAATTGTGTAACTCTTATTTATTTGTGTTACAAACAAACAATATGTAATAATACATTTGTAACAAACAAAATGTAATATATATAGTGCTTCCCACAGGTTTGAAATACACTTTTTACCCACATTACAGAAATTAGTTAACTATATGCGACAAACAAAACATAATTTAATTTTTAACAATGTTTTCATTTATTAAGAAATGGTTATAATATAAACTGTTTCTTTTTAATAGGTTATAGGTTTTTATTTTTTTAAATCACAATTTCTCTTACTTTTATGCTATTCAGGAGCTTTTTGTACAGTATTGCCAAAGCATTTTAGATGTATAAAATATGCAATATATTAACATCATCAAAGTAATAAAATATACAGCAGATGAGAGATAAATGACAGAAATAAAGGAATAAAAAAAGACAATATCTCTAATAAATTATCATATTTAAAAGAATAAACGTGTAGATTATTTCAATAAGACGAATGAGTTTATTAGCCATTTCTAATGGTGTACAAATATTTTGCAGCCATTTTACATCTAATTTCACCCTCTCCGACTGAGACGTTTAGATTAAAGAATGAATTATTTAATGTCTCTCTGGCTCTGGTGGCTGTGCACAAATATTTGACAACAGCTTTAGAAAGCAAAACCAAAAACAAAACCTAGACATTTTTGGAGATTTAAATACCCTGGCTGGAAGCATTGTTAAGTCCAAAAAAATCACATCTCTTTGGAGAGCACTTGAGAGACTGTGAGAGTATTGACAGGTCTCGCGCAAACAGTAGCTACAAAAATGGGTAAACGAGAGAAGATTTTCCACTACGTTACTTAATCTATCGTGGATGTTTGGTTATATTGGGCAGATAGAAAAAGCAAGATAATAGTAGTATAAAATAAAATGTGTCACTAAAAAATGTTGGGCAGCTGTTAATAAACTTGGGCGGCTCGGCCAAGTAAAGTTTATGTGTGGGAAGCTATATGTATATATAGTATTCTTCTTTGACTTTTTCTTATTTTTTCTTCTTACTATTTTTTATTATTAGGGGAAAAAGCTTTAATACTGTTTACTGTTAATATAAATTACATAAATTATTTAATTGAGTGAATTATTATTTTCAATATCAATTACTACTAATATTTTATATGATTAATTTTATTATAATATATAAACTATTAACATTAACTTAACTATTAACTTAACATTTTTACTATTATTTATGTTAATTCATTAATTTATTTTCTTTTCAGCTTAGTCCCTTTATTAATCTGGGATCTCCACAACGGAATGAACCGCCAACTTATCCAGCATTTGTTTTATCCAGCGAATGCCCTTCCAGCTCCAACCCATCACTGGGAAACATCCACACAGACTCAGTCACACACATACACTACAAACAATTTAGCTTACCCAATTCACGTGTACCACACGGATCACCCGGAGGAAATGTGAACACGGGGAGAACATGCAAACTCCACACAGAAATAACAACTGACTCAGCCGAGGCTCGAATCAGCAATCTTCTTGCTGTGAGGCGACAGCACTACCTATTGCAACACTGCGTCGCCTATTTATGTTAATGACAATAAGCATTAGTAATTAAGTAATAGAACATTTTAATATTATGTTACTAAAGTTTGTTCATTGACAGTCATGTTGTCTATTAAATAATAAAGGGGGGGTAAACAGTTTAAAATACTATATATTGGCTAGACGACACGGTGGCTCAGTGGTTAGCGTTGTCATCTCACAGCAAAAAGGTTCCTCGAGGTGCTCCGGTTTCCCTCACAGTCCAAAGACTATAGGGGCTATAGGTGAATTAAATAAATTAGATTGGCTGTAGTGTATGAATATGTATGGGTGTTTCCCATGCAGCTGGAAGGGTATTCGCTGTGTAAAACATATGCTGGATAAGTTGTCGGTTCATTCCACTGTGGCACCCCTGATAAATAAAGAGACTAAGCCAAAGGAAAAGGGATGAATGAATGAATATATTGGCCACCTAAGGTTATGGGTTTAATTATCTGCATGGGAAAACAAAATGTAAAAAATGAGCTAAAATGTGTAGCTTTGAAAACAATGCGAATATTTTTTCGATAAGTGTTCCTGCCAATTGCATGAAAAAAGTTTGGAAACTGCTTTTTGAAAAAAAAAGCAGCATGCCTTTATACTTTATAAATGTTCAGTGCATTTTAGTAGATTTTAGTTGATGGAGTATATTATCTTGATTATAATAGCAGCAATAAAATGTCATTGAAACTCCAGGATCAGAGTACATTTGTATTCTGATATTTCCAGAAGTCATTTCCTTTTAGAAACCTCCACCCATCTGCAATAGCACCCAGTGGACGTAACCAATAACCTTTCCAGTCTACATGGTTACCGTTTGCCTTATAGGAACTTCACTAGAAATACTGTGATCTGGGTCTTACGTAGAAGTCTTTCTCGAGGGATCTCAGGCTTGAGTTTCACTAAACGCGGCCCTCCTAAAGAGAGAAAGACGAGTTTCACACGCCAGCTCTTATTTCACTCTACGTTAGGCCCCGAAGCCTTCTGAATTATTACAACACAGTAGTCATTGTGATCTCAGCTCTAGGTTTGTGTATGTTAGTAAACCTGTGCTATATTAAGCTATGTTTTTTTTTTTTTTGTAGAAGTTGTATAAGTTGAATGGAAAGTTCATTTGTTGTTTATATATTATAATCATGAGCATAATGTAGTGCTCACTGAGGTCATTGACATTTACCTTTGTTTGCTTGTCATTAGCAGAAAGAATTCGATTTGATTATTCACATAAAGAGATTTCATTGCATGCAGTAAAATGTGAGCAGCATGTGATGCCATTGGATGCTTGAAATGTAAAAGTCAATCATAAACTTGCATTCTTAGGGGATGACATATGTCTAAATAATTGCGTTGTATTGCCTTATCTTCCATATGTGGACAATTTTACATTTGCCTCCAGTTTTACAGACAAGGTTTAAACCTACACCGTAAAAAAATTCTGGGTTCCACACAATTCCTTTAAGATGTCTCAACCAAAAATTGATTAAGTTCAAGTTAAGTGTTTTTACAAATTTAAGTAATTGAACAAGACATATTTAAGTTGTCCCCTCAATAATTATGTTGATTCAACTCATTTTGAATACTTTTAACAAGCACAAAAATCATGTTTTGAGTGTAGTCTCAAATTAATGGAAGTCTGAGTTATTTAAACTGAGAAACTTGCACAGACTTATGCCTAATAATAATAATAATAATAATAATAATAATAATAATAATGTAACACTTTATTTTGATGGTTATTTTGAGTATTAGTAGACTGTCTGCTTAATATCTGTTGATACAGACATTCAATAGAGATTTAACTGACTATAAGAAACTTTGCAAGTACGTCAACTTACACTAACCCTAACCTAGTCTACTTATAATCTAATGAGAATTGGTTGGCATTTAGATGCAATGTAACTTAAATTCAACAAAAGGACCATCAAAATAAAGTGTGACCTATTATAATGTTTTTGTGTGCACATTTGTAACCTAAGACCACAAAACCTGTCATCAGGGTCATTTTTTAATTATATTATTGTGATTTATAGATCTTCTGGAAGCCAAGTAATAAGCTTTCCATTGATGTATGGTTTGTTAGAATAGGAAAATCGTTAATCTGAGTTCAAAAGATCTAAATATTGAAAAGATTGGCTTTAAAGTTGTCAAAATTCAGTTCTTAGAATTGCATATTTTTAATAAATAAATCAATGATCTATTTACTTAATATTAAGCATTTATATTTACTTAATGCTTAATGGTTTTGCCATGAAAATAAAACAATAATTTGACTAATACAATGTATTGTTGGCTATTCCTACAAATATACTCATGCAACCTAAGACTTTGTGTTCCGGGGTCACGTCTTTAAAAATGACTTAAATGTTCTAATTGAACTATTACCTAATCCAAGCTTAGTCTAAACTCTGTCTGTGAAGCCAGGTAAGAGCTTTTATTATTATACTGTAGATACTCTGGGTCCATGTACTGTACATGACACCATTTTAACAAAACATGTAAAATGTTTTATGCAATTTTACTTTTTAGCAATTTGTGGGCCTAAAAATGCAAAACTCCGCAAACAGTTGTCAAAGTTTTTCAAAGTTTTAGTTTTTTTCCCTAATTTTGCCACTTGTGGAAAGGTGATGTCAGGCATGAGTACAGGCAGAATATCTTTAAAAAGTGACATCTCCAACTAAGGCTTAGGATGCATGATGCATTGTTTTTAGTTGTTTTGACAATGTAATCTAGGAAGTATTTGTAAAGACAAGTTTCTAGTTTAAGTAAATACTTGTCATATAAATGAATCCGGAGCCTGTTACTGTATTATGATGCAATTTTGTTGACCCTAACAGGTATAAACAAGGTCTAAAAAGTGTATACTGTAGCTTGTTTACCACTTAAAGAGGTAGTGAAAAACAGTGCTGTCTAGATGCTCATGTTGTTAAGCGTATCCGAACAGCCACTAAAGATAACATCTCCTTTGCCTATTGACCCAATACTGACCTAATTCTTAATCATTATGTCACGTTGTGGAAGTCCACTAGACAGGCAGGATTTAAACTTTGCTATAAGAAACCATAAGTTCAGTTTAGCGAGGAGATGAAAAAGCATGTCTCGCCAGTTTTTATTTGTAACCCAAAAACAGGGTTTGGCATAGTTTTGTGACTATTAGAGAAGGTATACATTTTAAGTGTGAGTTTTAAAAAAGCCCATACATAATTCTTGCCCAAAAGTGGACTGATCCAATTGACAAAAACATATCTTGTAGTTCTACTTATAGAGATAGTTCACCCCAAAAAAAAGGCTTTACTCATATACACTACTTTACTAAATCATTTAGTCATATGTTAAACACAAAAGACATTTTGAAGAAAGCTGGAAACATTTAAATATTGGCTTCAATAGTATTTTTGAAAGTCATTAGTTCAAATTATCTTCTTTTATGTTTAATACAAATATATAAAAAATCCTAATATCAGATGTAAATAAAGTACTAACAGGTCCTCTTTGAAGAGTAAAATAACTAACATCTTAATCTAATCCTTTTGTCACTGATGGAGAACAAGAAACAAGTTGAGAATAGTACTTAGTGTAAACATCAGGTTTATTGCAATGTGCATTTTTGCATCCATAAATCGTTAGAAAAAAAATACCATGGACACAACGAAGCAACAATACCCATGTTTTGAAAAAAAAAAAACAGTCTTCAAAAAAAAGTCTCCCTGTGAAAAGTTACACATGGTCCTGTTGGCTTGTGAGTATTAGGCAAGTCTTTGGTAGTTAGAAAACACAAAGTTCAGTCAAAAAAACATGTGGCCCTCTTCAGACACCAACATGCCTGTTTGTTGGTTGGCAAAGAAGGTCAGCAGAACACACGTCAGCAGAACATTCGCAGCAACATTTTCCACCTATCCCTAACCTCCATTTTCGCTTTACATCGATTGCTAATTTACAGAACTATGCAAATGTATACAGATTTTCATTCCCAAATAAAGACAAAAATCATCATTCTTTTTACACACAGCCCATATAAACAAGTTGATTTTGTTCCGTTTCAAAGCATTAACAAGCAATAATCCCCATAAGCAGCAGGCCCCTTCTGCAGAGATACAAGCGATGCTATACAAATCATATGGCAGGAGTCGCCGCTGTGGACAAGTGCTCCGTTACAGGTCCGTCTCAAACGTCCTCATCTACAGGAGCTAAGATTGTCCACAGCACTAGGGATCAATGATGTGGAGGGCATGAACATGAGTCCCGTCTAGCTTGTGCTCTTGTGAGACTGTGGGGGACGTTTCATTTCCTTGGCTTGACTTGGAAAGGCCGAAGATTCGCTCCGGGCCAGCTCAATCAGGCAAACCCCTCTCCGTCTCTTCGTAAGAGGGACCAAGGGAAAGCAAGGCTGGGCCGCCTTCTAAGCGAAGGGGCACGTCAGTCCCATTGTACAGTAACCTCGGATGTCTACATCACTCTCTCTTTTCCATGTTAGTCCCAAGAGATTGTCGGATTTTACAGAACTAGGCCACTGGTACTGGTCGTAATGCTTTCATTTCAGGTTTCATCTGTACAGCCAGCTTCATCTTGAAGTTGCATATCTGGAGGTCTGTTTCAGGTTGAGAGCTGTGGCTCTGCCTGCCCCATGGCAGAGCCACTTATACAGCAGAGCCCGTGCTGCTGTATTGGTGGTCTCCATTTTCAGGGGACCCCAGCTCCTGAGGCTCCAGCGGAAGGCTGGAATCTGATGGCAGACGGGACTGAAATTTCTCCAGCTGCTCTGGGCTCGCCAGGTTCTTCAGCAGGCTGTTTTCGCGCTCCAGCTGGTTGTTCTTCTCTGCCAGCTCCTTGATCTGCTCCTTCAAGATCTCCACTTCCTCCCTAACTGCATACATTAGGTGATTCTTTACAAGATCCTACAAGAAAAAGAAAGGGGAGTTGAGTTTGCATGATCACAACACAACAAACTCAGCCTGTATCACATACAATGCAGGTGATCTCCACATGTTGAAATGATGCAAGAATTCAGTAGAATGAGGCTGAGAACTTCAAGTAAATCCACATTTCCCCTCTTAGGCCACTGAAATAACTTGAATGCTATTTATTACTGTTCCTTATTTTGCCATCAGGGTCGATTTATGAATTATAACTGTACATTATGTTCTATTTTATTAGAAGTTACAAAATCAATCTAAGAACAAATGCACCATTATTTTTCAAGTTTAATTAAGGTACTTATTACTATTCTCATGTTTGCATCTATTGTGAGCATGTTTTATATACTGTATGACAGAGCAGTCCTATACACTGTAAAACCCAACAGTCAACTTTATCAAATGAAATGAGTGTTGGTAACTCAAAATTGGTTGAAAGTTAATTCTACTCATTTGAAAAGTGTTTTTAACTCAGTGTTGAAGGTAGAGTTAATTAAATACCCAATTACTTCAATTTAAATGGAGTAAGTTCACAGTACGCATATAGATTAGTTTAACTCAAATGGTTTGTTGCAATCAATTTCCTCAAACGATTTGAGTAGCCTTAACTTATTGGGTTTTACAGTACTCAGTTGGTTTGAGTTCTCATCATTTATCAGATTTTACTGTGCTCAAATTGCTTCATTTACTCAAATGTGTTAAGTTCACAGTACTCATTAAGATTAGTTTTTGAACTTAAATGGTTTGTTGCAACCGGTTTCCTCCCATGGTTTGAGTTACCTTAACTTCTTGGGTTCTACAGTGTAGGCAAGTAGACCTACAGCTGTCATAATAACTAATTATGTTAGTTCTGCAAATGTGGCTTTGGGTTAATAAAAATGTTTATTGCAAGCATGAATTATATAGCTTATGACAGTAAAAATACATTAATAAAGGACAGTTTAAGATACCAAATATTATTGCAGTTATGGGTTTAAAATCACATTTACAATTAAATAGTAATGGTAAATAATACTAGCATGAACATTGGGCGTTTTAAAGAAGGATTAGTTGTTAAAGGTGCTACCTGGAATAGAAAGGATATTTGATAACAAAAAGTGTTGATATCAGACAAGATTATTTGTTCATTTTTCAACAGGGACTATGGATTAACATGAACGCTTAAATACATTGCAAATATGAATTATGTAGAATATACTGCAGTTATGGATGAGCTTTCTTTTATAATTCTAGTAATACATGCTTTAACACGTACTAACAAGTTAATTAATGCATTTTCTTTCAAATGTTAACTAGGGAGATTAAATAGATTTAAACAGAGACTTTAATGGTGCATGCATGTTAAACTTTGACTTTTACTGCAGGTGGGCCAACAAAGCATATGCCATAAAGGTAAATGCAGCAGCTCTAGAGCGTGCCACAGCTCTGGTTTCAACCTACACAGAAACCAGATACTTTCCACTGCACTTTTACAAACACGAGATCTTTCTAGAACTCATCAGATGGTGGTATTAAAAAGAATATTTATCCATCTTACCATTGCTTGTTCGATCTTGTTGTCAATTGCCACAACGCTCGCGCCAGAGGCACTGCAAAAGACAAAGAAACAAAAGTATCATTAGGGCAGTTCAGACACCGCAGTAGTAAACAAGCTCTCAGTGCGTGACAACTGTTTTGAACCGCAGCGAATGCCGCAAAACTAGTCCGAAAAACAATTCCTATCAAAAACATCTAATAATCCTGAAAAATCGTCCTACCTGTTGTCTAGTTTAACCGATACTACATCCCCTCCGAGGAAGGACGAAAAGAAGGAGATGGAGAAATTGTGCAGCTGGTAGACTGCGAGCTCCATTGGATTTTTGAACATCTCCGTGCTCATATTGAGTACAAGACCCGTCTGGATGATACTTCTCGCCACTTTTGCGACTGGTTTGGACACGACTTTAAGATCCTGGTTGTTTTGTTTCGTTGCTCTGTTGCGACGCGCACAGAGAAGCCGGGCGCTATGAGTAAACTAGGAGCGGTTTCAGAGAAACGCTGTCGGCTAGTGATGCTATTTCTGCCGCAGCGGGGCTTTTATACTCGGCGCGGTGACGTCGCGTGACGCATGAATACATTATTCAAATGAGGTTTGTGGCATAGATTTTCGCTTTGCCCTCTCACTGAACTCGCCCAAAGAACACACAGCATGCAGCAGCAGCGAGCCGCAGGACAAACCCCTAACACACATCAACAAAAACAAGGCACGCCGTTAGCACGCGGCCTTTGCAAGTTGCAACATTTGTATTTTGATAACTGATACGTTTTGCCAAGTTATGACATGAAACAGATAGCTGTGCAACTGCTAAACACACGGATGTTTTGTTTATTCGGGTAAGGTCAACACCTCTGAGGAACAACGTGTTCTTGTTAACCCCAGTAATTTGTCACATAGTGAAAAATCAGCTATTCGGCTGTCTATTAGAGTAAAATGATATCATTTTACTTTTAATGAATGCCTCAGGGTCTTTGAAAGTTTATTTTAATTGTATTTATTATTATAATTTTGCAGCTGACGAATCAGACGCAGTTATAGTTGCATGGATAAAAAGTCTAAACAGAGTTTTCTCATTGCACTTTTTTCATATTATTTAACTGCAGCCTTTAGTGCCTCTAGTGGCCCACTTGTGTATAACAGACATAAACACATGCTGTTTGTGGGCTGGAATCAAAGTCACTGAGACTTGAAAACTTAGATATTAGTCAGCAAGCTGCTGTTTGCACATTTTGCTCACTCAGAATGTAAACACACTTGCTCCGCTGTCCATCTGTTACTTTTTAGCAGTAAAGCAAATAAGCTCATAACAAAATGCATGCCTTAGATGAGTCTTATAGTTAGTTATAGTTAAATGCATGAGACTTATAGTTAGTATCTAAAAAAGTTTAAACATTAACCACATCTAAAAAAAAAACACGAAATATGATATTATTTTAATATGATATTAGAATATATTATTTTTAATTGTCATGGTCACAAACTCCCCCCCCCCCTCCCCCTTTGAACACAATATATTTTATTTTGAGAAACATTTAAAATATTTATTTATAGTTTCAAAAACACTGATATCTTTACAATTTAAAACAGCATCTTTGGATATCTTTTCTACTGTTGTCCTAAAAAACAAACAAAAAAAGTAAATAAAAAATCTCACAAATACCATAGGAGCAGTATAGCAGAACATTTTGCCAGTTTTGACTCTTTTCCGAACCGTGGTATACCTTAAAAACAGTTATCATCCCATGCCTAGTTGTAACATGTTTATATATGTTTTATCTACAGTTAAGTTGTGTGTCATATTACAGCCTGTCATCCAAATGTTCGGCCTGTAGCATGATTGCGTCTAGATCCCAGTGGAGCCCTTTTAAAAGGTGATGGCTCAAAGTTGATCCACCTAATGAGATTTCACAGAAAAGGCCAAATTAGTGACCATATTGCTGTCACTTTCCATTTCATGCAGAATTAGCAGTGCTGCCAGATCAGATTTCATTGGAGCGCTCCAGATTTACCGTCTTCTCCTCTGACGGATTGTGACCTCCTGGTGAGCAATAGTCAGGATAATTGGCAAGTGCTTGTACAGTTTGTACTTTTTGAAATGATAACCATACCTCAAACGAAAGGGGGAACGCTATGAAGTGCCCCTTAATTTGAAGCGTTATGAATAATGGTAATGAAGTGTCAACAAAATCTTAATGTTATATAAGGTGTGTTCATGTTATAGTGACTGCTCTTGACATGACAGAACCAGGACAGATAGACTCTCTAATAAAAAGAAAGCTGCATATATTACATTCCAATGAAACTGGGATTGCCCAAAAATTTGCATGCTTCAAACTTGTTTGGTACAGTATAAATGGTATCATCCCTATTGTTGTGATGCAGAGGGATGAGCAAACAGATGCTTCATTCAGCCTCCACTCCTAAAAAAAAAAAAAAAAAAAAAAAAACCCTGCGCATCATAGTAAACACAGATGTGCCATGGTACACTATGTCTCCGTCTGTCACCATGGCCAGGGTGGAGATGTCCCAGACTCACTCCGACAAACAAAGCCTTCACACTGCCATTACACAGCTTAAAACAAGGTTGGAAACTTTCTCAGTATACACTTTAAATTCGGTAAAGTAACACTGCCTGGTACAATTCTACTTGAACCCCTTATGCAATAAAGTTTACTAAAATACACACGCACACACACAAACAAAATTGTGTTCTCAAGGCACACCTTAACTTATAGCATGTGCATGCACAAAAACACGCCAATAATTACTATGAAGGAATGTATGGAATGACATATTTTCAGTTCGTCAAGTTTAGATTCTTCAAATATCTGCTGCTTATTAGGTCAAAAAATTAAATCTGGCTCATTTGGGAAGACGGCTCCCCCAGTTCTGAAGATTAAAATGTGTAAATAACAAAATCTACAATGTAAACACTTGGATTTGTATGCTCTGAAATAAGAAAACAAATTATGCAAGAGCCACAGAACCCATCTGTAATTACTTTCCATCATGATCCACAGCAGATGATGAAGCCGGTCACGCACTTCACTGACTGTAATGTAACGATTTTTGCACCTTGTAGAGCAAGACCTGCATAATTCACCAGTTTGAGCGGTTAGACAAGACAAGCTTATGTTCACACCTCCGCAATTAATCCTTTAGCTGTCAGTCATAACGATGCACTCACACGACTTCATATTTCGTAGACTTACCGTCTGTCTCTTCGCTTAAACAGAATAGGTGAGTAGAGAGGTGACAGACTCATGGCCACGGCAGTATATGGATGGTCAGTCTATGAGAGAGAGTCTCTGTAGACGCAGCAAGAGATGCGACTTTACGACTTGATGCTGTGAAAATGTCCCATTCTCTCAGCTGAAAGGGAGGGAGGTGGACAAACAGCAATATTGTTCTTTTTTCCCTCCTCTGTTCTCTGTGAGGAAGCTATAAGACGAATCTCTGGTTGGCACGTGGGACATTTTTATTAGTGACTGTCAATGCAACATGCATTGATATTATTGATATCATTTTAAATCTAATTAATTGTACATGGAGATTAATTCATTAAATTAATTGTTTATAAAAATTGCTCAAAAGGAGTATAAAAAGTTTAAATGTGAAAGGTAAATGCAAAAACAAATAGAAATTAAATGGCATTAAATAGACAGCTCTATGAATATGTGATTAATTTAATTCAGCATAGAATTCTTTCTTTCTTTCTTTCTTTCTTTCTTTTCTTTCTTTCTTTCTTTCTTTCTTTCTTTCTTTCTTTCTTTCTTTCTTTCTTTCTTTCTTTCTTTCTTTCTTTCTTTCTTTCTTTCTTTCTTTCTTTCTTTCTTTCTTTCTTTCTTTCTTGAATGCATCAGAATTTAGATAATTTAATTTACAGAATGTTTACGATCTCCAGAACTGAGGGTATTTTTGCCCCAATAATTTGAATTTTAAGGGCATATGATTGCAAATTATAGCCTCTATCATGCATAGAGGCTGTTCTGCATTATGTGATAAATCAGCTGAGTCACGATACAGACATGATACAAATCTGGAGCTGTACAGGTGCATTAACTGCATTAAATTATGCTATTTTATACATTTTGTTTAAATATTGAAGTTAAAATTATTAGCCCTTCTAAATCATTAGCCCCCCGGTATTTTCTTGTCTTCAATTTCTGTTTAACAGAAAGATGATTTTTTTCAACACATTTCTAAGCATAGTAGTTTTAATAACTGATATATATTAACTGATTTCTTTTATCTTTGTCATAATGACAGTACAAAATATTTAACTATATATTTTTCAAGAGACTAGTATTCAGCCTAAAGTGCAACTTAAAGGCCTAATTACACTGTAAAAAAGCATTTTTGTAATTTAACAGCCGTTATTTAAAGTTTTTAAATTACAAAAATGAAATTACAAAAATTTACTGTAAAAACCAGACTTTAAATACAGAAATTTCCATAAATTTTATTTCTGTTAAGTTTCTGTAACTTAACGGTTATTTTACAGAAAATGATTATAATTTAACGGCTGTTAACTCCCCAGCTGCACTGAAAAAAGTTAAGTGGTTGTAAACAATTTATTTGGGATGAATTTAAACAAACAAATTAATTTGAACATTACAAAATTTAATATATTTGTTTAAATTTAATACATATAAATTGCTTGCTACAATTTTGCAGACCTAAGATTTTTTACACATTACAAATAACAGATTTTTTTTTACAGTGTAGGTTAACTAAGAAAGTTAAGGTAAGTAGGCAAATGATTGTATAACAATGATTTGCTCTGTTGACAATTGGAAAAAAATATTGCTTAAGAGGGCTAATAATATTAACTTTAAAATGTGTGTCTTTTTTATTATTAAAAACTACTTTTATCCTAGCTGAAATAAAACAAATAAGACTTTCTCCTGAAGAAAAAAGTATTACAGGAAATACTGTGAAAATTTCCTAGCTCTTTTCACTAAATATATATATATATATATATATATATATATATATATATATATATATATATATATATATATATATATATATATATATATATATATATATAGTTCAGAATTATTGATTTTTATTTAATTAATTTTTCCCCCAATTTTTGTTTAACGGACAGATTTTTTTTAACACATTTCTAAACATAATAGTTTTAATAACTCATTTCTAATAACTTATTTATTTTATCTTTGTCATGATGACAGTAATACTTTACTAGATATTTTAAGACACTTCTATACAGCTTAAAGTGATATTTAAATGCTTAACTAGGTTAATTAGGTTAACTAGGCAGGTTAGAGTAATTAGAGTAATTAATCGAAAAAAATATAAAGCTAAAGGGGATAATCTCCAGAAGAAAATTATTATCAGACATACTGTGAAAATTTCCTTGCTCTGTTAAATATAATTTGTGAATTTTTTAAAAAAGAAAAAAAAAATCAAAGGGGGTTTAATAATTCAGATTTCAACTGTATGTATGTATATATATATATATATATATATATATATATATATATATATATATATATATATATATGTGTGTGTGTTTGTATATATACATTTATTTTTATTATTATTTTTAATAATAATTTTTCTAATTATTGGTTAAGTTAACAAAGTGACAAGGAAATAATGCTGTTGCACTCTGGAATTTTATCTCAGATGACTCAACAAAATGTCCCTTTAGAGTTTTCCATGACCATCTATAGTGCATGTTTAAGTTCCCTTTTGTTGGAACAGAAAAGACATGTTTTAACTTTTATGTATGTAGCGTGCTCATTTCTCAATAGTCAGATTTGTTTTGTGTTCATAGTCTGACTGTCTAAAGAAACTCATGCATGACTGCAAAAAAAAAAGTGTTAGGCTGTACGTGAAGCATATGGCTGGTTTGTTTACCCATAAAACATGTCGGTACAGGAGATGGGCATACAGTGTGTTATGTAAAAGGAGATTAAGCCTTCAATGATTTAATTCGCTGGATACATTAAATTGTCTAATTGAGCTGACTCAAGAAGGCATGAATAATTCCTACCGACACAATTGAGGTCAGCCTGTAAGGCAAACGAAAAAAGCTTCTTTGTTGGCATCTAAGATAATTTATTTTTCTGTTCCAAGTAAAACTTTTCCCTGGAACATGTGTGCAAATATGTATTTTATGCATGTTTTTCACTTGTTAGTAAGGTTCTTCTATTGTCCTTCGGCGAAAACCCTTGACTTGACCTACTTGAGAGCTAATAGCCTGAGTGCCAGGCCCTGCCCTTAACAGTCAGTGAGACAGGAATTTAGGCCAGAAAGATACATTTGTAGGACTTTTGCAAGCAACACTGAATGGTTTTAGTGACTATAAAATGCATGAGCGTGAGAAAGACTTCTGTGTGTGTGTGTTTTTTTTTAAGTTACTAATGCTCACCCAGGCTGCATTTATTTGGAATAGTTTTCTATTTTAATGCATTTCTAAATGTGATCTATTTCTGCGTGTGCAGGCACAGTGCATTTATGTGAAAGAAAACATAATAAAATATAGTCTTAAGTGTTTATCAAGAGGTAATTAATATTGCTTGATGCTATTAGCAGGTTTGCCAGCATGCTGTTCCAGGAGAGAACCCTGAGCTCAGCAATAATTGAGGCCAGGACTCCTGCCTGTACAATAAGCATGTAAGGGGGTCTGAGATCAGGTAGGCCTCGAGAGAGTCCCTTGGCGGAGATGGGGTGGAATGTGGAGTCTCCCAAAACAAAAATAAGGCAGTAGGGTGAAGTTGGTTTGTTTATTAAAGGCTCTGATTAATCTGATTGGATTATTGCTGATAATTACGGATGAGAGACCAGCCGCGATTAATCAAATCACCTGCTTCTCACAAAATTAGTTTATAAAACTTTACTTATTTTGATTTATGCTCAATTTAATTAATGAATAAATGTGTTTTCTATTAATTTATATGCTATAAATTGTATAAATTATTTTATATTATTATTGTTATTTATTATTAATAATAATAATACTAATAACAAATATATATTGTATTTGATAATTTATTGTTTATTGTTTATTTTTTATTTTTGTTTTTTTCGTTTCGTTTTTCGTTTCGTTGTTTTGTTTTGTTTTGTTTTGTTTTGTTTTGTTTTGTTTTGTTTTGTTTTGTTTTGTTTTGTTTTGTTTTGTTTTGTTTTGTCCCTGTGCAGTCATCAAAGTTGCACGTCCCATTGACATGCACTGAAACGAAGCACAAAATAAGCATGAACATTTTCGTGCCGTGGCTGACTGAGCAATTATGACTGGTCAGGTCGTCAATGGCATTATTATCTTGCTGCTTACATAAGGCTGCATTTGAACAGTTATGAAAGCTCCTCTAACCATACACCAAGCATTAGCAGGTATTTGTACTTTTACGGCCCAGGTGTATCACACATCTGACCCCTTTTGTTGCTTTGTTATCTGTCTAGACAAGACTCTAGGACTTTGAGTACTTATGGGTTACATCAGCAGCTCTGTGATTACCCAGTTTAACATTTCTGTACTGAAGAGCCATTTTTTTGACATGACAGTAAACCCAAGTCCCCTGTAATGCATTGAGTTTGCCACTTGAGGCTGTTGTGGATGACCAAAGTTCTTATTAATGGTGGATATTTACACCCGCTTGAGTTTTGTGTCATCTCAGCAGATCAACTTATCTGCTTTTACGTGACTGAGGACAATCTGGTGCTGTATAAGCTTGTGTTTATTTATTTATTTTCAGATTTCTAAGCAACAGCACTATACTGAATTATTTAAATATTCATATATAAGTATATACACCATTCAGAAGAATGAAAAAGAAATCTCTAATGCTTACCGTTACATTTATTTGATCAAAATGTATTAAACACACTAATTGTGACATATTACATTTTAAATGAACTATTTTCAGTTGTAATGTATTATAAAATGTCATTTGTTTCTGTGATGCAAAGCTGGATTTTAGCACCATTGATCCTTCAGAAATCATTCTAATATGCTGAACTGGTGCTCAATATATAATGATAACACTCGTGCTGCTTAATATTTTTGTGATATAATAAAATATTATGTAATGTATCTACTTAACATGTTAAAAGCAAATTGACTCTCTTAAATGCACGTTAAAGACTTATTGCTACACATGCAAAACATTATGGAAATAATGTGTCTGCTCCATGGCTTCATTTCCATGTTATGTCAGAAATCTGACTTACACATGTAAATCTCATGTGAATGTATGAAATGTGGAAATTACACATTGATGGCATTATTCAACCAAAAATTTAAATCTGCTGGTAATTGACTTTTAAATTTAGTTTAAAATTATATTTGTTTATATTATATTAAAAATATTATATTAAAAAATATTTTGTTCAATATATATGTTTACATTAATTTGCATTTGAAAGCGTTTCTGTTTTGTTTCCATTTTCTAAAAGTTGGACATTACTGTAAAAATGCAATTAAAGGCTACTGAGATGATACAGGGAAATCAGGTAATAAAGATAAAGTTTTTATTATCTGTTATTCTGGTAATAATTTAATCTAGATCAAACTCGATCATCATTCAATGTGTGATTTAACAACAATTACCGTCATGTTTTGCACATCATTTTCAAGCATCTTTGAAGATGTATAATATAAATATAACATGAGAGAATCACTTTGCAGTTACTGGTATATCTATATGTCAGTGCACATGAATAATTTTTTTTACGTGTTATCCTTTTGGCAAAGTGACTTTAAAAACCTGTGACCCGCAAACAAAACATTGGTATCTCAATGAAGACCAATGTTGACCAATGAAGGCCAAACATCAAAGAAAAAAAATATTTGTATAATATAAGTATTAGTATATATAAGTTTTAATGTAGACATTCAAGAGCTGTCACAGCAATAAACTGGGTATATTAAAATTAATATTAATGAAAAGTAATGCTCATTGCCTTCTATAGTTTCATATAGAACAAATTTTCATTCCGCAAAAGGTTCCTTATAATCAGGGGTGCCCAAACTCTTTCTTATGAAGGTCCAAAAACCAACATTGATTGAGGCTAGTGGGTTGAATGTAAATACAGTATTTATGCCATGGGTAATTTCCTAATTTATTTAACAATATTTAAAAACAACTAGAAAATAATGCTTTATATTAACTAATACAGAAGGGATGCTACCAGACGCTCCATAGATAAAACAGATAAAAAAACTGGTTAGAAGAATTACTGACGATGCAATTCAGAAACATTGCTCACGTGTTGTAGCGCTGTGGATGTATAACCAGGGTTGTAAACTCGCAAACAAACACTTGCGATCGATTCATGAGGTCAGTTGAAGAGATCGATTAGTTCAGTGAGTCGTAAAATGGGATTATCGGCCGATACTGATCTACGGCCGATCGATCAGAGCATCCCTATAATACAGCATACATTACATTTATAATGAACTTATTACAGTAAAAACAAAATCTCATTTATAACAAAATGAAGTTACACTAGTTTTTGCCATGATTGGTTCACTGATGTCTTCTGCATAGTCATCTATCCATCGAGTGACATTATTTACTGTACATTTTTTTAAAATCTGATACATTTACAAGATATATGTGAAACATTTCATTTCAGTTTACTTTTTTCTGTCAAATTAGAAATGATGATATCCTCTCTATCATTTCTGGCCCAAATCAAAGGTTTAAATGAGCCAACTTTGGCCCCGTTGGCCCTACTTTGGACATCTCCGCTTATAATGAACAAAAATGCTCTGTAGAGAAAAGAGTTTTAACACTGACACTGACACTGACGTAAAATTGAAGAAAAGTGTGTTTTTTCTACAACTGCACATCAAGCTTTGAGCTCAAATCACAGAAACCTGAAACAGAAAGGCTGCTAGGCATGTTTTCATACAGAGTCCAATGAGAGAATCTTCCCTCCAACAAAAATGTCTGTCCTGCACAGTTTGTCCAATTATACCAAATCGCTCTAATTAGTCTGTCATAGATACTCAAGCAACAAAAGGAGGGAATGTTCAGATGACATAAAGTGTCATTATTATTATCATCATCATTTAATATAATCATCATAACTTCAGAACATTAGTCCCAAGGTTATACCGAATAACACCACCATATCCATTCATTCATTCATATACTGTATCAGATGTGGAAAAATGAGTAGCGCCCATCTACAAATGCGATAATCTGAATTTCGCACAATATAATGAGGTCAGACAGTGAATGGATCTGTCTTAAGCTCTGTACGGTATGTACTAGTGATCCATGTCTTCAAGAAGCCCCCGCTGTGCAGACATGAAAAGAAATCACTCCAGATGTGGCTGTACTGCTGCACGCACTCTTAATTAATAATGCATTGTTTTTCTGCAGAGAGGCATCAGAGTGTGTTACTCTTGCACGGCTGCTCTCAGGTCATACTAATCGATGCTTCTTGCTGAGCCACGGCCTCCTGCAGGCTTTAAAATGAAGAATATCTTTCCTCAGAAAGTGGGTTTTGCATGCCATGCTTATGTAACTGTCTGCAGCCAGGTCATAAAAGTCAGTGCCAATTCAGCAGTTTATCTATAGAATATATATATATATATATATATATATATATATATATATATATATATATATATATATATATATATATATATATATATATATATATATATATATATATATATATATACTGGTGCTGTATATTCGATAAGCTTACGTCCAAATAAGTAACTATTACGGAAGCACTGAAGTTTATTAGATGACATATTCATGTGATTCAAAAGTAAGAAAGTGTATCGGTCAAAAATGAAAAGGGGATTTTAAACATCAAAATAAAAGTATGATTAGGTATAACTGTAGAATATATATTTTTTAGACACACTAGAATGTCATTCAGTGTAAAAATAATTTATATATAAAGATTTTTACAAATTTACCACAAAAATTAAACAATCAATTGAGATATATATATATATATATATACACTCACCGGCCACTTTATAAGGTCCACCTGTCCAACTGCTCGTTAACGCAATTTCTAATCAGCCAATCACATGGTAGCAACTCATTGCATTTAGGCATGTAGACATGGTCAAGACGATCTGCTGCAGTTCAAACCAAGCATCAGAATGGGGAAGAAAGGTGATTTAAGGGACTTTGAGCGTGGCATGGTTTTTGGGGTCAGACGGGCTGATCTGAGTGTTTCAGAAACTGCTGATCTACTAGGATTTTCACGCACAACCATCTCTTGGGTTTACAGAGAATGGTTTAAAAAAGAGAGAAAATATCCAGTGAGCGGAAGTTCTGTGGGAACAAATGCCTTGTTGATGCCAGAGGAGAATGGCCAGACTGGTTTGAGCTGATAGAAAGGCAACAGTAACTCAAATGACAACTCGTTACTACTGATGTATGCAGATGAGCATCTCTGAATGCACAACACGTCAAACCTTGAGGTGGATGGGCTACAGCAGCAGAAGGCCACACTGTGTGCCACTCCTGTCAGCTAAGAACAGGAAAATGAGGCTTCAATTTTCACAGGCTCACCAAAATTGGGCGTCAATTTATTTATATTGATATGTATACGTGACCTGAAAGATGAATAAATAAGCTTTCCATTGATTCATACTTTGTTAGGATAGGAAAATTTTTGGCCAGGAACTATCTGAATGTCTGGAATCTGAGGGTTAAAAAAATCTAAAAACAAAGAAAATCCTGTTTAAAGTTGTTCAAATATCAACTGAGACTTTATGTTCAAAAACTGTTCCTCCATTTTCTAAATTGCCCCCTCTGAATCCAAGGTTGATCAAATTCTTAACCTCAATCCAAGTTAAAGATGGTTGATATCTACAATTTATGTTAGAATAATTTCTTTGCTTCCATCTTCAACTGCTTTATTTAAGCAAACATATGGGCAAGATCTGGGTATTAAGGACCAGTTTCTGAGGACCAGTGGATGGACATTCTCAGTTTAGTTCACTCTTCGTCTATTTGAACCAGACACGCCCCATTTCAATGTAAAATACTACATAGGATCCATTTCACTAATGTAAAACTTTCTAAGATATTTCCAGAGAGAAGCGATGTCTATAACAGATGTAAGCAGTCACTCATAATCATAAATTTGGTCCTGTTAAAAATTAACAAACTATTAACAAAATATTTTAAAAATTCTTTCTCAAGCCTTCAATATAATCATCACTCCTGACTCTCTGACTGCATTTCTTGGTTATCGTACAATCCCAACTACACAAACATCAACAAAGAGAAAAAAGGAAGAAAGAGAAACTTTTAGTATTCACTTTATATTATCTTGTTCTATATTTACCCATATATCTTATATCATTTATTTATTTATTTATTTATTTATTATTTAATTGTATTATTATTTATTTATCGTTGTCTTGATTCATCTTTGCATACTTATTGAAGGCCTCAGGAAACACGGAGGGGTGAGAGATGGGAGGGATGGTGCTTAGAAGGGGGTAAAAGAGTTTGGTTTGATTTAATAGTTCTGTAGTTTTCTGTTGTTTCTGTTGTTGCTATATATTTGATGTCATCTCTTTGTTGATAGGACTTTTATTTTCCTATACATTTATATGTTTGTATATTATCTGGAAAAAAGTTGTCCAAATTAAGTTTTTGTCTATATGCATTACTAATAATAATAATAAAAAAAAATAGTTAGATTGATATTCTGATGGTTTTTGTCATAAAATAATCATTTTGACCCATACGATGAATTGTTGGCTGTGTTTTTATACTCCAGGGTCACATAATTAATAATGTCGTAATACTTTATATCCACTACTTATCCAGAAGGTGGTCTGACATGAGCCACAGAGATATTCTGCTGTTCTTCATTGAGTTCCCTGCCTGCATTGTGGCAGCATTGCAAGTGAAGCCCCAGTGTTCTGGCCTCCGATGATAAGCAGACAGGCCAGGAGAAGAGTGAAGCATAAGGCATCTGATGTCAGAGTGCGGTCATTACATCCGCTTTTACCGTAGATCATCTGGCATCAGCACAGCGTGCACAGCCTGGCAATATGCCTTCAGCTCAATCCATTCATTAGTGCATCTCATCTCAACTGAAAACAAAACGTGTGTGTGTGTGCGGAGCGGTACTAATTTATTTTATCAGGTACGGTTCAGTGTCTTTTGGCTAGTGAAGTGCTTGTTTGTATTCAGCGCAAGCAGTGAGGCTTGAAAATGAAAGTAAATCAATTTAATACATAATTGCGTTAATCAGTGCAATAAAAGGCCACCATAAATCATCCAAAGTGTCGGTACTCATTAAATGAATACTGAGAACAATCGTTCTTTATTTACTTAGAGAGAGAGGGGAAAATGGAGTTACTCTCTTGCATTGTTTAATCAGCACTGAAAGAATTTGTCCTCTAAATCATATGATGTTGTCATCGGACAGTTTCCAAAGACAACACAGACGAAATGCCTTTGACACAATTGAACCATAAACCTTAAGGCAAACACCGATGTCTAAACAAGTCAAGAACAGGAGCAAAGGTCAGAAGATGCAGTCTTATCTTGCAAGCATATTGACATGACAGTGCACAATCACACACATACACAAAAGATCAACACATATCCCGTCCATCTTAGTCTATATAAGGCCGGATGAGACCCATGTGCGGATTGGAGCTGGAAGCCTTGCATGGAAGATTTACCACACCTGGACCACTTCATACTTACTGCCACAAAACTCTATCCTCTCTCTTTGCCATGAATGAAACTTTGGAATTTTTCAGAAATGGGGTAACCCTGTTCAGCCTGAGCCATAACTGAACATAACCGCCTCTTTCTGAGTAAAAGCATTCGTGTGCTTATTTACAGTTATGTGTGTGCATTCAAGCAATTACCTGTGCAGAGTGAAAATATGTTATCTTGACGCTTTGTACATTCTTAATCTCGTCCACACAAAAGGATTAAATCGTTTAAAGGTATGAGCTGACATATGATACATGTGCAGGTAGCAGAGGCGATGACGTAAATGCTCAGATCAAAGTTATCCAACCGGACCGAAATACGTAGGTCAACTGAACGATGCAGAGATGTTGTTGTCTGATGTGCAGGGCTCTTACACGTAGGCAGCGTTTGAGCCAATTAGCTGTCAGCGTATCTCCAAAACAATCTAGAAACCTAGTCAGACTTGGGAAAGTTGTCCAAAAAAGGGGAGATGTTGGCGTATGGCCATTTTTGCAGAAACACGCAATGTTCAGAGAAGGTGGAGACAATGCGCTGCCCTAAAACAGGCTTTTCTGAACTCTGGCGAGGTCGACTGTTGGCCTCAGATGCTCTCTTACAGTACATCATGAGGGAATTGACTGAGAATGGGAATTAAGTACTCACACAAATCAAGTAATGTTGACCATCAATTAGGGCTAAATGCAGTTTGCACGGCCCAAATTTACAATCTTGCACGCAGCAGACTACAGAGTTTCTCTGTACTTTACTCTGTACAAGTGAGATGCAGGCACCCAAATCCATTTTTTTAAAATGCAGAAAACGTGCTTGGTAAACTAAGTTGAACCTTAAAAAAGGGTTTCAAAAGGTATTTTGATACTAAAATGGGAAATAAAAGTTTACTACAACTACTGGCCAAAAAAAATAAGTTCTTGAGGGACCAGCCTGTTACCTAGTTCCTATAACTACTTGGAGTGAAAGCCCCTTTAAAGAGCTCCTTTTATTGGGTTTTTGAAAATTACAGTGTGTAAACACAGAGGGGTATTTCATTTCAGTGTAGACGGACTGAAATGCAAGTTTTGATAACGGAGGTGCTGCAATACTCAATCGCTTTCTGGCTGGTTTTCTGAATAATTATGTATTAGTTTCTGATTTGTTAAGCCCCATTCAAAAAAAAAAAAAAAAAAAAAAGAAGATTTTTGCTGCTTGTTTAAACTACTTAGTTAAAATGAGGAGTTGAAACAACACAATTCTTGAGATTATTTGGTATAACTTATGTAATGTTCCATCCACTTTGTCTTAATCTATTTGTGTTGGGATAGCATGAAGGAATTGTGTGGAACCCAGCATTTTTTACAGTGTATGGTTATTACACAACCAGCAAGTACTGATGCTGGCAAAATATGTGCATGCCCAGTGAGCGTGAACGGTCACGTATCATGTGTTAGGCTGTGGAAGTGTGGATGGAGATCATTTTTCTAAAACACATTAACAGTGCCAGTCTGGACAAGGAGCATTAACTTTTTAAAACACAAATGCACTAGTGTAAATGGGTCCACCTGGGCGATTCAATAAAAAAAGGCACAATATACAGTTGAAGTCAGAATTATTAGCCCCCCTGTTTATTTTTTTCCCAAATTTGCTGTTTAACGGAGAGAAGTTTTTTTTCAACACATTTCTACACATAATAGTTTTAATAACTCATTTCTAATAACTCATTTATTTTATCTCTGCCATGATGACAGTACATACTATTTTACTAGATATTTTTCAAGACACTTCTATACAGCTTAAAGGGACATTTAAAGGCTTAACTAGGTTAATTAGGTTAACTAGGCAGGTTAGGGTAATTAGGCGAGTTATTGTATAATGATGGTTTGTTCTGTAGAATATGGAAAAAATATATAGCTTAAAGGAGCTAATAATTTAAACCTTAAAATAGGTTTAAAAAATTAAAAACTGTTTTTATTCTAGCCTAAATAAAACAAATAAGACTTTCTCCAGAAGAAAAAAATATTATCAGACATACTGTGAAAATTTCCTTGTGCTGTTAAACATAATTTAAAAAGAACTAAATTGACTTTAAAATGTGGAGACTGTGCTTTACTAAACTAGACTGCAATGAATAACACACAGATTTTCCCACAGTAATACTTTGTGCAAAAGTGATGCAAGTGTTTTTTTCGTTCCATAATGAGAGGAACTGTGTGTGCCAACAGTGTGTGTTGAAAGAGCATGTCAGTATGCAACAGTTTCACCCTACTCTGCAAACTGAGATTGAACTACTTGATGCCATCAAGAATATGTCTTTCGATATTGTTAGAGATATGCGTTGGAGATATTGTTTGCAACTCTAAGTCACTGTAAAAACAAGCCAGTTAGTAGAAAGCCTGTTTCAATCTAATGCAAATACAAAGGGTGTGAACACATTCAGTGTATTTGCACTCAAACTTTTACTTCCCTTTCTCTCTCAGAGCTACAGTACCATTTTATTAACAATCAAAGCTGTTATTAACATTTTTCATTTCGAAATATAATAATCAGATACGTCTTTAAGTATATGCAGGTACAGTATATGACAAAGCAGCTGAGATAAGAAGCAGTGAAAGAAGTTCTGGTATTTGTAACTAAACGTTCGAAGGTTTATAGAAACAGATATCTCAGTATGGCCCCCATTCATATTTAAATACCACTTTCTTTTGTTATTTTCAGATATGTAGTCACACAGACATGGCTTTACATAACAGTGAATCGAGTCAACCGCCACACCCAGAGATATGCAGAAGTGCTGCAGTGTTTTTCTAGTTCTTTTTGTAAAGGTATGGTATTAACATGTGTTTCAATATTATCTAAACCATCCACCAGAAACCATCCATTTCTCAGAGCGAACACAAAATCTGACTTGTTCCTATTTACTTCCTTGATGCCTGGTTCTGGTGTTGTTATGAATGTTTTATCCATGCACTCTACTTATCATAAAAATGTTCTTGTAATCATTGATCAAAATGAAATAATCTGCTACAATACTTCTACTTCACCTTTAAAGGGTTGGTCCAGAGTGTATTTTTAAGGCTGGTTGTTGTGTTGTAATCAAGCATGTGTGCTCATGCTTATTTGTAAAAAAAAAATATGTTATTTTTTTTATATACCTTACTTTGATTATGCGCAGCTGCTCAGCTAACATGAAAACGACTGTCATATTTCCTAGTTTCTCTGAAAGGCCCGCCCTCAAGAGGCTCTGATTGGTCAGCTAACATAATGTACTGTGATTCACGGATCGGCTCCACATCACCAGTAAAGCGTCACACCCCCACAAGCATGCGCTTTTGCGCTGTGTAAATACTGTCAGTCAGAGTAGCTGTTAGTCATATCAGTTTGTGCCTAAATCAGGCAGAAAATGACACAGAGGACACAGCTGAACCTCATGCCTGCTCTTTAAAATAAAATCTGACAAGTGTCTTTCACATATATTCGGAATAAGTATTTGTACGTAATATGAAACGTTCACATATCTTTTATGAGTTTGTTTTTTGAGATATATAACGCAGGGAAAGTTGCCGCAGAGAGAGACTCTGCATCGCTGGTGAAGATTGTGGGTGTTTACAGCGGTTTGACAGATAAATATGAATTTGTTGCTAAATTGTTAATTGTGCCAAACAACATTTCCCATTGTTTACCTCCTCATTTATGTCCTCACTAACATACTGTTAATGCTAGAAATTGTGTAATCGATTCATTTTAACAATTAAAAATACTTTGGTTGTGTCTCACAGTTCACAGCCTTGTCTATTATGGCTGGAGGAGTTTTTAGCTGAATCCAGCACTGAATCCCACTTACCCAAATTTTTATAGTCCCCAAAATTCGTTTGCTGTAGGCTTTGCTAAGCTAACTCTGTAAAAGCCAATGTCTCCCTTTGCATTGAACTTTAAGCGCATTACATTCAGACATATTGTTTATGTTCACACAGCTACATTACACATCAACTAAAGTCTAAATTATAATATCGTAGTGGACCACCCCTTTAAGACAAATTTCCTTCTTTGTGGATGGCAGCCTCTTAAGGTACAAACAAAATTAGATGGAACAAAAAAACACATTTAATGCTTTTGTATTTGCTCACAAAAAGTATTGCTTTATCTCCAGAACTGGCAAGTGAAATAAGAATGTTGTATTGCAGATTGTTTGTGTTTTTCTTTCACCCTCAAATTATTTCCATCCCTGTTTTTGGTGAATGCAAAGTTTCTTGAGAAAATTCTTATGGGTTTGGAGCGAAATACAGAAGTACAGAAACACAGTCTATATATAAATCAAAAGAATAGATTTCTAACAAGAATTTATGCTGACTTTCAATGTTTAATTCTGTTAACATTACCAAACATGGCGCGGTTTGGTATTTGTCTTGCACTGCACACGATGACACACACATCACAGGACGAAAGCACATCTGGAGTGTTTTAAGAACTGGAATTTTTGCTGTGAAATGACAAAGGCAAAAGCTCAATAGCAGAGTTCAGTAGCTATGATTTCAGAAATGTGCTTCAACACCTTCAATTGGCTAGAAAACATTCCTTGCATTTGGAGTTGCACAATCGCGTGAAGGTCAGTCTCTTTAGTGACTGTCTACAAACTAAGCTCATCCCGTCTGCACTTTTGCTTACTGTACGCCCCTCCCTGCTCCGTGCTTTGCATGTCTGCAAGTGTTTGCCTGTTGTCTGGCTTGGGTGCTATTTCTGGCATGAGCAAAGGTGTTATGTTTGTTGTGACATTGACAGTACCTGCAGGGTTGCCGAGTCACTTCAATACCTTCACCCTGTTGCTTGTTATAAACTGCTTTGACTGGTGTGCCATCACATTGTCCATTTCAAGACAAAACTCTTTTTACTGTCCTTATGACATCCTTGAAAACGTCAAATTTCTGACCATAGGAGAGACTCTGAGGACAGGCTCACTTCAATCAGGCCTATGACATAAACATGGTTAGCAGCAGGTTCTCAGAAAGCCTGCCCAAGTAAACAGACCACAGGAAGAGCCTCTAACATGACCTTCACATGAGGACAACAAGGAAGCTGGCTGCCTGACATGGGCCCTATTATTAGACACTCTGTGATAGACGCTGGCATGGAAGTTGTGGTTTATGTCGTGCAAGACCCTGACTGCTTTTTTTTGCTTATATGACAGAAAAGTTGATGCAGTCTAAGAAAATGGGAAGAAAAAAAGTCGTAACACTGTATTATCAGTTGTCCCTCAACAGGCATGACTGTCACTGATTTTAAGTATTTAACTAAAAACAGAAAACTTAGTTGATGATAAAAAAAAATGTTTATGTTGGCGTGAAAAAAAATTAATTGTGTTCCCTTTTTTCACCATTTTCTAAAATATGGAAAAGACACATTGAAAAATGAACATTTCCAGAGCGGAAATGTGAATACAGTGATCCCTCGTTATTCGCGGGAGTTACGTTCTAAAAATAACCCGCAATAGGCGAAATCAGCAAAGTAGTCAGCTTTAATTTGTAAATTTATTATAGATTTATTAGGGCAGTAAAACCCCTCACTATACACGTTATACACTTTTCTCAGACAGGCATTAACATTTTCACACTTTACTCTCGTTTAAACACTTTCAAAGTTCAACACTTCATAGAAAAAAAAATCCAGTAATATAGAATGAAACCAAAGATAAAAACCTGTTGTTAGGCACAAACATTCATCATTGTCAGCAAAAGGTTCATAAAGCCTTTAGCTTTTGTGCAGATAACGTTGGCTCTGATTTGTTAAGCCCCAGTCAAAAAAATGTAATAAAATAAAATAAAATTCTGCTGCTTGTTCAATTTAGTTAAAAATAATTTATTTATTAATGATTTAAAAATCATTTAGTTAAAATGTTTGAAGTAACACACACTGGACCACACATTCGCATGTTATTTAAAATAAAATTATTCAGATGGCGCTCTGTGGTGCGTCAGAAATATGAAAAGTGTCCTGAATCATAGCTGGGCACAGCAGACAGCCGCTGACTTGTGACACCAGTGTGCATACGCTGGTAGAAACATATGTTTACAGATCTAAAATGCATCACCCCCTATACGATGGTCTTGCTGCGGACAGTTACAACCATTTTTGCATCTTTGTTGGAACTCACATGGCTAACGATCAATGATATATGTTAATTTAGCAAACTGAACACATACTGTGTTGTACAGGAGACTCGGAGATTGACTGACAATGGTCTACAGCCAATCAGGACGCAGAACACAATGTGCTATAAAACAATTAAAAAAATAACAATGTCAAATTGCACAAAAAAAATCTGTGAAACTGCAAGGCCGAGAAATGTAAACCACATTATTTTTTCTGGATTTTAAATGTATAGCTACAATGGAAAAAAAATGTTAATTAACATTTTTCGCTCTTTTCATCTTATTTACGAATATGAAGTTCACTATTGAACCTTAATCTCTGCTCTTTTAACAAGTGATATTGAAAAGTAATCTCTGCAATTTAATAACATGACTTTTATAAACATTTTTGTAGTTTGAGACAACATATACACTCTCAGAAATAAAGGTACGCAAGCTGTCATTGGGGTGGTACCTTTATGGACCCAATATGAAGGTACAAATTTGTACCTTTTGAAAAGGTACCACCCCAGTGACAGCTTGCGTACCTTTATTTCTAAGAGTGTAGTATACAAAGAAATATAAAAATAAGTCTGTAAAATTATAGAAAAAACACTGGCAGTTTATTACCATGTTCACTTCAAACTTCACTTTATCAGACTTTTAACATCAAAAGATATTTTCTTTGGAAAGCTTATGGTCCCATAGTGCAATTCAAAAACAGAAAAAAGAAACATGACTTACAAAATACAGTAAAAATATAGATTTTTTTTTTTATTGTTGGAGTTAAACAGAAGATTTTTTATGTACTGAAAACTTTAGCCTGGAAACATTTTCCGTTCTTTAAACATAGAGTATATTAAATCAGTATCATTAATCAACTGGGGAAGTTTGAAGATATGTCTTAATTCAAAATTGTAACCTATTCACCCCTATATACAATAAATATCTTCTTCAAATGCTAACAAATATTGTTGCATCAGCTCTGTCTCCATTCTCATATTTAACACTCAATTTTCAAGATCCTATCAATTCAAAATGCCCTATACCTCAGTTTCTTTTTTTTCTTGACATCATATCCTTTTTTACTTATAAATCTCACATGATAGAAGTAAAATGGTTGCATTTTTTATTATTTTGCCATAGTTTTACTTCTCATTATTAAGACTAAAACTTTTGCAGTGGTTTAAAGCGTGAGTTTTTTTCTGATTCGTGCCATTATATCATTTGTCAAGATCTAAATGCACACGTGATGTAATCTCACGAAGAGTGTATCCGGGGGATGTCCTGAGTGCGTCTGTCAGATATGGATGAGTGCAAGAGTGTGAGAGAAAAACGCAGAAGCTGAGCGCGAGGCAGACAGAAACAGGGAAATAAAAATCAAATGAAAAAAAAGAAATGAGGAAGAGAAAGAGGTGGGGTGGGAGGGCTTTCACAGCTGTTGTTCTGCTGTGTTTCCTCTGATAGTGGACTTGGCTGTACTCCCAGTTCTTTAGGTAAACGATTCAAAACACAATTAACTTCAACGCCTTTTTATGAAAAGACAAGGTGGAAGTATGCAAAGCAACACTAATTCTGTATTGCTTCCATATTCCCTGTTTTTACGCTCAGATCAGTACGGACTTCTTAAAATATTTTGAGTTCGTGTACAGTATATGCTTTATAGCATTAGGGCATGCAAGATGCTGCAGGTGAATAGGGTAAAAACTGAACTAATAGTTAGCAACATTCTTCCCCAGTTGTTACATTACGAGTTGCAAATAATTTTTTGTATTACAAGTTTTCTATATGCAAATTAGGCAGTAATTGATCAGATTTGTGTTGATTTGCATACAGTCAGATTCAAAATTCTTGTTTTTTTGTCTTTTTTTTTTGTAAATCTCGCCTTATCACTCATCAATTCCGAAGATACTGTACACATGAATCAGAAAATACTACTAACAAATTAACTACATTTTTTTCGATTGCTTTTAGATTTTTGTAACTATAACTTTGACTTTTTATTCAGTTTGTGGTCTCTTTTTATTTGTAACACTGTAAGCTGGGACATCATCTTGCTTTTTACTACAAAGACGCCATTTTTATGCCTCAGTAACATAGTAAACAATGTAAACAACTGGTCTCTGAAAGAAACAGTGACTTAAACAATTGAATAACTACAGTATTCATAAGTCAACATTATTGTGTCAGTGGACTAAGGCCCAATCCCAGTTCTACCCTTTAGCCCTTCCCCTTCCCCCTTACCCCTCTTTTTGCTCGTTCATGTGAAGGGGTAGGGGTGTCCCAATTCTCTTTAGTCTGAAGACATAGGGCTAAGGGCAAGGGCTAGATACCATTTGAAATTGGGATTTTTCAGGACCACAATCAAAACAAAGCGGTAAGAAAATTTCCCAGAATACACCAGCCACAACTACAAAAGTCAGGAGATGCACAAATTAGTATTTTTTTTGTCATTATTACGAATTTTTATGACAAAAAGCATATGTTTTAACATATTTATAATGGCGTTCAGGTTTTACCGTCATGCTTAAAAAAAAAAACGCTAAAATAAAAACCACTATAATAGTATCTATAATCTATAATCCATGATATTAATAGTAGTCCCACAACATTCTGTCACTCGATGACGCTCGAATACCATGTCAGAAAAGTTTCATGGCTGAGAATGACCTTTTTACAGTGTCTGGTATAATGTTAATGTTTTTTTCGTGTGTTTACATTGATGATTAGGGCCACGGTGTAAATTCACAGTACAGTTACAATCTTATTACCACACTATATGGTTATGATAAGATGATATCGTTGTAATTTCTTGAAGATAAATACCAAAAAAAACACAACTGCAATAATTACAGCAGTTGTGATCGTCGATCTCATATAAAGTCAAAAAATGCAATGACATATGATGATGTCTGCAGGTGTTGTAGTGGTGTCCCACATTTTAGGAGTAAATTTTGAAGCCCTGCCCCTTCACACTCTGTTTCAAGGGCCAAGGGGTAGGGGTACAAAAATAAAATTGGGATTGGTGCTAAATGTGCTCAATAGGATGTTGTTCTGAGGATTCTTATCTTTCAAAACAAGCCGCAATGAATGCGTGTTTATCCTGTATTATTATGATAAGGATGCACTCCATATCTAAGAGTTTTCTGTACAACTTACACAAATTTAGCAAATACATTTTACTTTATAAGCTTCCCATTGAAAAACAACTATTTACAATGGCTGCTTGAGGGTTGTAGCATTAGACTGATGTATAAGTTTGTCATGATTACTCATGTTTTTTTTGTTTTAGTTAATCTATTTGTTAACACTGAAATGTTAAAAAAAAACAGCACCCCAGTGCGTCCACATCCTGATACCGACTAAGAAATAAAATATTAATCGTATATTTTTCATTAGCATATTCCTCTGTAAAAACCTTTAGAATACAGATTTGAATAAAACTGCTTTTTGTGAAAAAACAACCTTTTAACTTTAACTTAAAACTGTATTTTAGTTTCATTTTTACTGAAAAATATGAAAGGCTAAAAAACCAAACTTGGTGCATTTAAAAAAACTCTTTTTGGCTCCAGTGTCTCGCCTTGCATTATTTTGATACATATAGTGTAAATACTTAATCAAATTAATTCCACCATCATCCTCTTATAAAGCTGTCTTCCATCACATGAGTGAAAATGCTGACAGTGCTGACATGAGCTTCTTATATGCAGATCAGCTTATGGCGCACGCTTTAATTCTTTAATCTGTTCTGTACAAGTGACCCTCTGCTAGCTGCTTTCGGTCGGGCCGCTGAAGGGAAGGAACTTATTCCTGAATACTAATTGAGGGGAACAAAAGCTCCCGATGGGTCTTTACCCATGATTCTCAAGGTGACCATGGCAACACTTAAAACCTGGAAGATAACGTCTTCTTGAATTTCAATGCTGTGCTGTGAATGCCTCTTATAGAAATTTGCCCATGCAGTGACTTGAAAGAAGTGTATGTTGTTGAATTTATTCACAAATTTCGACTGCATAGTATTAGGGATACTGCTTAAGAATCAGGGAGTTAAAAAATTATTTTTTTCAGAACTATGTTACATATTAGTAAAGTTATATATGTTTTTATTTAATTATTATTATTAGTCTGTATAATTAATATGCATTATTCAAAATGAGTATAATATTAAAGTAATAATAATAATAATAATAATAATAATAATAATAATAATAATAATAATAATTATAATAATAATAATAATAATAATAATGATAATAATTATAATTATCATTTTTCTTGTTGTTATTATTATTATTATTATTATTATTATTATTATTATTATTATTGTTGTTGTTGTTATTATATTACTGTTATCATTATTATTATTATTATTATTGTTATTATTATTATTATTAATAATATTGTGAATAGTATAATGAAGGTAATAATAATAATAATAATAATAATAATAATAATAATAATAATAATAATAATAATAATAATAATAATAATAATAATAATAATAATACCAATAATAATAATACAAATAATAAAAATACAACTACTACTACTAATAATACAAATGATAAAAATACAACTACTACTACTAATAATACAAAAAGATAAAAAAAATTGAAAAAACTTTTTACTTGCCCAAAATCTGCTTGTGTTATAGATTCAAGTTCAGAAAACTGTTGAACTGTTGTGGTTACAACTCATTTAACATGCTGAGACATTTTGCTCATACAAGTCCAGTCTTTCATTCTCAGGTATGGTCTGACAGATCTAGTACTGTTGTTATAGTTAATACCTAAAAGAAAGGGGTGTCTCATCAACAGCACGATCTTTCCATGGAGCCAAATACACTGTCAGCCTTACATAATAATTGTTCTTATTTTTTTTAAGTGGAATTGAACAGCTTAATTTGTATTTCTTTATAAATTTGTTATTCCGCTGTGCAAGAGTTACAGACATTTCATATTTCTAGGTTGTAGCGTATTGGCATAGTATGATTTTAGAATTAATATTTGTTTTGGGGGGAAAGATAAATGTCATGTTGACCCGAAATCATGCAGAACTTTGGACTAATGTTAAGAACATTCCTCTCAAATGCAAAACATCTGTATCAAATATCTAACATCTCTGATCTCGTAAATCTGTTTTGTCACCTCGGGTACTGAAGGTATTACTCAAGGTATGTGTTGCTAAATGACACTTTGAGCAGGTTGTTGAGCACAAAATGTACCATTAACACCTTATTTAGATGGTCAACTTTGGACATAATGTTTACTATAATCTTGTAAGTACAACTTATTTTAATAACCCTAACCCAACAGTCTACTACACTTGAATACAACTCTGTTAGGTAAAGAGATTTTTATCACCCCAAAAAAAATCATATTCTGTCATAATTTACTTGTTTCAAACCTTTTTTTTTTTTCTTCAATTAAACTCGAAAGGAAATATTTTGGAGGCAGTTGGAAACCTGTACCCATTGACTTTCATAGTTTTTCTTTCCCTACTATGCAAATGAATGGTTACAGCATAGGTTTCAAACTCGATTCCTGGAGTGCCGCAGGTCTGCACGGTTTTGCTCCATCCCTAATCGAACACAGCTGATCCAACTAATCAAGGTGTTCAAGACTGAAGCTGCAGTCACACTAGAGTTTGAACATGCAAAATTATGTCGTACGGCGCTGCGAAAAGGGGCAGGATTAAACAAGATGATTAGACATTTAGAAAAGCGAGTGATTGGTCCATGTTTTAAATTTCTGTACAGAGAGGTCATGTTTTGACCTTCGATTGGTCTCATGCAGTCACGTGATGCAATTTCGCAATTCACTAAGCTTGAACTTCGCAATGCAGCAAACTGCGAAACTTGCCGCACAAGCTTACGTTTCCGGTCTGATGCATTCGCGTGCGTATGAATGGAAGTCTATGGGGAGAAAAAGTCCAGTGTGACCACAGCTTAATAGAGACTATTAAGCAGTTGTGAGTTGAAGGTGGTTGGAGCTAAACTATGCAGAGCTGAAACCACATGGCCATTATAGTAAAAAAAAAAATCTTATTATAGCATCACAGTGCATTTAAAGTATACCTTTTATCATATGTGTTCCCATTGAACTGTTGACCCTTCATTGAGAACACCACGCTCTACTTGCTGAGGAAATCAAAACAGGAAGTGTACATATTTATATACAGTACATCTATATGCAGGAGCATACACTTCCCCAGTGAGGACAAACATTATCATATTTTTAGCCTAGGACGCCAGAGAGCTTGGAGTTTTGTCACAAAATTCACTCTGCGTCTGATCCGAAGATACAATTTTTTTATGTAGCCTCAGAACTGTTTGTATGTTTCAACAATATATGAAAAATCACGTTTTTGCTCTAAAAGCACAGATTTATTTTATTTGTATTGGATTTTTTGGCTAATCTCTGCTCTGGGTTTGCATTGAAAGTGCATTGCAATAAATTTAGAGTGAAAATGTGTAAAAGAAAAGTGTTAACAGAGGTCACTGAAGACAGAGCAAAGATGTATCTATAGACAAAATACTGGACTGTCAACACAGGCGGCACACGATAATAGCTGAACACCAATGCAAAAACAAGAGATATGCAGTATTAACTTGAACAAATATAACAAATAGGTTTGTTTTTTTTGTTTTAGCATTATTATAGCTCATGTTTGAGTGATTCATCACTTTTATAGGAACAGTTGAAGACCAAATAATAAGCCATTCTTTGAAATTTGGATTATTTTTAAGTATAAATGTATAGTACAGTGTATAGTATATAGATAAGTATGTTATAGTATGTTATACATAGTTTTTTTTTTTTTTTTAAATATCTCTTATGTCCAGTGTTGTGTTTGTATTCATGGTTAATTTATGTAGCACCGATGTTCTGCGAGAAATGACATTTTGTTCCTCTGGATGTATGTAGTGGAATGACAATAAAACTTGACTCGGCTTGATTTTCCAAGTGCTGTTAAATAGAGAGATTTTAAAACATAATTGTTTTAATAAGTCCTTTTTAATTAATTTCTTTTGTTTTTCTATTAGTTTACTGCTTTATTATTATTATTACTATTTTTTTTTTTTGCTGCTTTAAAGGCTTAACCAGGTTAATTAAGGTTAGACAAGTCATTGGACAACAGTGGTTTGTTCTGTAGCCAAAAAAATAAAAATAAATAAATCTATTGATTGATTGATTGATTGATTGATTGATTGATTGATTGATTGATTGATTGATTGATTGATTGATTGATTGATTGAGTGATCGATTGACTGATTGATTGATTAGCCAAACTAAAAGAAGACTTTTAGAAGAAAGGATAAGAAAAATATAATAGTATATTATTTAATCATTTTGTCTTCAACTGTATGTTTCAAAAAGTTGAGCATGGTACAATATATGTTGATTTCGTCTGCTACAATTTCAAAAGCTAGAGTAAACATCTATTTTTAATGTACTACAAATGGGCATTGAACAATATACTTATACAACTGATGATTTTAAAGTATATGTGTGGATTATTGGGTGTATTTGGAAAAACCCACTGACAACACCATAAATTGTTATCATTTCACAAAACTATAGTTAGAGCATTATGCTTTTACTTCATATTTTTAAATTATAGCACTAATTTAAATCACTGACCAGGTTAATGTAGATGGAGTTTTTGTTTGGATCAATATCACAATCTGTCAATTTGCTTATTTTATTTAAAAGAGGGCATTTGTTTTGAAGAATTGTGGGTAATGTACTTTTAAAATTCTTTACATAGTGCGGGCTGTAGGTCACAGTAGGTGTGTCTTTAATGCTTTATGCATTATCAAAAAATTCAACCATGCATTGGTGAAAACATATTAGCTTTTAGTTTTCTTGGCCCAAATATTGGCCTCTATAGATCTAAGGTGAAAACATATTAGCTTTTTGTTTTCTGGGCCCAAATATTGGCCTCTATAGATCTAAATACTCAACATTTAAAGTGAAAGAAAAAAGCAAGTTTAATTTCTTGTTCTTAAATTATGCTTTAAATTAGGCAGGTTTAGTCCCTGTTTTAAAAAATAAAGAAATACAAATCCCATTTACTTTTTCTACTAGCACTCTCATCCTGTCCTGTCTCTTGATAAGCATGTCCTAGTCTATGAAGACTAGAACGTTCTTGGCTCTTATCGGACATCAGATAGCTGCGCAGTTCTCTGACAAATCAAACATCATGAATTGCAGGGAGGGAGATTGCTGATTTGGGCTACAGTACTATAGTTTACGTCCAGCAAGAACCCGATTGCCCCTTTGGACAAGGCTGACAGCAGCATGTTTCACATTCCAGATACCAGTGTCTTTGATTTCTTGGCAGAGTTCTGCAATTACATTAGCCTGTCCAAAAGTTCAATGTTCTGTTTACTCAATTGCCTATTTGCATTTGCTTGCATGAGCAGCCCATCATGATGATCCATTCCGTGACATATAAATGGAAAGAATGCTTCTTCAAATGTGGTAAACAGCACTAGTAATTAGCACAGCACAAAATGTAGCAGTGCAAAAACAAATGACATGCTAACACTAGCCATGCATGTTCAACATGGCAGATACTGTAAACAACTGATGGCTTATAAAGTGCATCTTGTACAAAGGTTGGCTCTTGATGTCTGATTTAATGCCACTTTTTACATTATCAAACTTTAGGGATCGTTTACACACTTTTCTGTATTTAAAAATGCTGCTGTGACGCTTCATTTGAATGATCTTTAGACATTCTGTTTAATATGAGCTATTCTGCGATGGCATGTTACATCGCAGCATCAGTAGCGCTGTTATAGTATTAGTAGACTACCTGTTTAATATCTGCAATCACTTTATTTATTTTTTTTTTTTTAAATGTATGCGCATAGCTGAGAATTGACAATTGAGATAAACTTTTAAACCAATAAGAAAAGATGCACATAAACTGATGAAAACACTTTTACCAAACAAATTCCAGTATGCACCTTAAAAAAAAGGTCATGTGATGTTGAAACGTTATGAGAGATCACGTAATGACGAAAATGTGTGTCAATGGAAAACCAGCAGGCTGAGCCCATTGTGAAAGATCTGAAATGTCATTTTGGCTATTCTGAAATGTCTTAACCGTTTCAGTATTAGTGTTATTATACTATTAATTACCTCCAGAATTTAGAGTGTCTGTGCTCCGTGTTTCACGCCTTCAAGCGCCACCATGTGTTTATTGCATGTTGGCATTTGTCTACAGAGGCAAAACTAATTTATTAAATAACAAAAAGATTCACGCAGCTTGTCCTACCGCAGAAAATTCTCTATTAAACATTTGCGCCCATGCGAATTGCTTGTCTTTACACACAAGTTACTTGAGCCCAAAGATAAAGCAACAGGTTGAACTAATCCGTTAATATAGTAAGATTAATTATTCTTCCAGACCAGGAAATTAATTGATCTCTGAAATAATTGACAAATAAATTGTAGGCTCCATCAGACGAGCAGTTCAGTTGAATGTAATTTAATTTTGCTACCATTAACAATCAAGTCAACCTAAATATTCATTATTAAATAATAACTTGTTATTATTAATTATTAATATGAAAAATTTTATGAGCTTAATTTACTACATACTTTTGATATTTGGTGCCAGTTAATCAGGATGCGACGATTTTATTCTCTTTGACTGGATGGACATACACTTAATTCGAATCGTTGGATGGAAACCACTATACTCAAATTGCCTCCACAATCTCCAGCTCTTAATCCAGTAGATCACCTTTGGTATGTGGTTGAATGGGAGATTGACATATTGGATGCACACCTGACAAATCTGGAGCAAGTGCGTGATGTTATTATATCAGGAATGCTTCCAGCATCTTGCTGAATCTATACCTCACAGAAAAAAAATGAACTTCTCAAGGGAAAAGTAGCCTAGTACACTAGCAGTTACTAAAGCCCAATATTGAAGACTTAATGAATTATAATATATCAAGTAAACTATTCCTATAAATCAACCTTTCCACACATCAGATTGCACAAAAATGAAAGTGAGGAGTAATTGAAATCACCTTCTTGCTGCATTGCGCAACCTCATCTGGTTTACAAGAAACCCAGCACTGAACTTGATTATCATTTATCACAGTGACTGCAGGAGTCAATGAGAATAAAGACGGCGCAGGGTACTGGCATGGACATGTTACGGAAAGATACTTGGCAATAGAGCTTTACAAAGAGTTTCCTGAACTCCCCGAACATTTCCGATAAAAGGAGAGGAAGGTTATTTAAGAACTAGCTTTATTTATGCAAACATGTTCATTCTGCTGAAAAATCAAAGCCCTGTGTTGTCATCTTTGTTTCGGATTTCTTTGTCTTCAAGAAATGACAGCAACAAACCATAAACCTAGAGCTTAGTAATATTGGTTTAGTGTGTAAATGTCACTGACATACAGTAAGCACTCTGCATTTATTGGAAGAGAATGTACTTTTCCTTTATCATCTTACATTTTTTTATGAATTACATATGTTACCAATTGAATTCTCAGTCCTCAGTGAAGATTAACTCATTCCTATTTATTTATAAACAGGGTATAAACAAATTGCACAATTTGCATTGTTTGTTGAGCTTTGATTCAATTCAATTGAAGTTTATTTGAATAGTGCTTTACACAATGATTATCGTTCCAAAGCAGATTTACATAATGTGCGCATTATACTGTAACATTACAGTCAAAATCAGAAAAGTTAAGGAGTTGGGTATAGGGTGGACAGTTTAGAAAACTGCAGTTGCACAGTATATTTTGTTCTTCCAAAAAAGTGATGTCTACTGTATGTATTCATGTATTAAAGGTTTTTGTTGTCCTGAAGAGGGAGGGTATCATGATGATTCAGAAACATTATACTACTACTACTGCTATCTACATTTTTAACCTTATTTTAAAACGCGGAGGTGCATTCGTTTTTGCGATTGTTTTAGAACTTCCGATTCGGTTTCCTATGGGAGAAATTATTAGATTTTAAAACATATATAAAATATACCTTTGAAAATACAAAATATACTGTACTGCAGCTCTTCCAGTAATTTAATATTCACTGAAAAACATTACAATGGGTTGACAACCAGGGCCGGTGCGTCCATAGAGGCGACTGCGACCATCACCAAACACCCCCCCCCCCCCCAATCTTAACGTGATTTTCGCGACTGTCACAACCCCTCCCCCCATTTTGCGTGATTTCCAGATGACTGGGCGTTTTTTTTTTTTTTTTTGGATAATCAGTCAGCTACATCTGGCAGCACTGGTTGAGGGTGGCGTGATAGTCCTTACCTAGAGCGGCAGTTCAGCTTTCTCCGGCCCTGATCATAGCAGCTTGACATATTCAAAAGAACTAAAGAGATAGTTTACCCAAAACTTAAAATTCTCTCATCATTTACTTGTTCCAAACCCGCTTGTCTTTTTTGTTTCTTCTTTTTTTAACACAAATGAAGGACATGAAGAAACCTGGATACCTGTAACCACTGACATCCATAGTATGAAAAGCACTGCAGTGCTCTGTGTTCGTCTCAGGTAATTAGTCTACCAAAATGTGTAAATTCCTTACAAAGTATGAAGCTGACTGGTCAGTTTGTGCGTCTGGGAAATGCGAGCGCATGCAAAAGACGCAATATGTGAATGGCTCCATAAGCAGCTATGCTTCTCTTCACATTCAGAAGATACCTTCACTCCCGATCCTGCACAAAAATCCAATTTAGCCTGTTTAGGCTGAGTTGGGCCGCTTTGTTTCTGGGCGCCGGTGTCCTTGTTGGTGACGAGTATTGTCCTAGAATGCTTTCTGTTTAAGTGCTTGAACAAGTTGCTTGTAGAGTTAAAAGCAGTCAAAAGTTCTGGACATAGACTGACTTCCACAACAATATTTTAGTTTTTACGCTCAATGAAATCAAAGTATTGAAGTATTAAAGTATTAAAAGAAGCATTTTTTCTTCTAAATATAATATTTGTAACGTAAGTAAAGCAATTACATTGACTTAAGTAACTGTAATCAAATTACATACATGTAAAATGTAATTCATTACATTACTGCATTAATCAAAAATATAATTAGATTGGAGTAATGCGTTACTGTGGAATGGCATACTGCTTCAAATATTTGGGTTTATTTCATGGTACCAGTGTTTTGAGAGACCAACTCCCCTTAATTAGCACTCCAAAACCAGATTTGTTTACTGTGAAAAGACTGTTTTGGACTAAAAAACTACACACCAATGCAGAGACGACTCATTGCTGGTTTTATAACGTGAATACTGGGCAAAGTCCATAAGTAGAGCTACAGTATGACATCCTGCTTGACGCTATGCAACAGCCCCGTGGAGGAGCTTTACACAGGCTTTAGTTGAACACTGATGATCTCTAATAGCAGACTGATTCATTCAGTCTATAGGTATTGTAGAGGACAGCTTGTTCCAGACCAGACACGACAAACCCATGATGACCCATGGCATATCACGGTTAATCTTACAGACTAGCACAGTGGAAATAAAACACACTTTTCATGGAGGTCTGCTGTATTATAACACAGAATAGTACATAAAATGTATGTTATTTTTAAAAAATTTAATCCGATTATTTATTTATTTATTTGTTTGTTTCTTTGTATTAGTATTTGTTGTAGTAATAATTTATTTTTTCATTTTCATTTTCATTTCAGCTTAGTCCCTTTATCTTAATCTGGCATCGCCACAGCGGAATGAACCACCAACTTATCCAGCACATGCTTTTACGCAGCGGATGCCCTTCCAGCTGCAACCCAACACTGGGAAACTATTTATTTATTTATTTGTTTGTTGGTTTGTTTGTTTGTTCATTTATTAAATTGTTTGTTTGTTTGTATTAGTAGTAGTTGTAGTAATAATTGTAGTTGTAGTAAAATAAATAAATAAATATTAGTTTTTTTTATATCCAGTCAGGGCATGTCTAATACATAAATCAAGCAATTTGTCTGCAGATTTATTTATAATTTTATGTAATTGGATGAATGGATGGATGGATGGATATTTATTGAATAGCAAATATTTAGCAGGATTTCAACTGACCTGCAGGTCAATCCACAAACTTCAAGCCAGACAGACATGCTATGATCTATTATTTTATTGCTTCTTTGTGAAGAACCTACATTGCTAAAGATAATGTTGATCAGTAGCTTTATCCTGCATTTCAGCATGCTTTCTGCTGAGTTTAGCTCACTACGCATGGATAAAACAGACTCAGCACCAAAACCCTATTTGCACCTTTTGCTGCTTTCATGATATACAGCACTCCTCTGCTAGAGCAGTGTGCATATTAAAATATGTTATTAAAGGTGCTAAAATAATTGCACAAAGTTTGTGTGGTGTAGTGTGGTGTGAGAAAAGCTCAAATCATGCACAGATTCAGCTAAGGCCACGTGGACTCGCAGGCGCTGATATAACAAGCTCAAACGCTGCACAGGGCAGACTGTTGACAGGGCCTGTCATTATCTCAATGCACGTCACTGGCAGGGTGTGAGCAGATAAGACAATAAAGGACCAGCACTTTTTGCAGGGCTCACCTCTGTATCATCATATAAACAACTCACGCTGATGCCAACCACTTCATTACATTCTTATAAACAAACATTTTTAAATATAATATAATATAATATAATATAATATAATATAATATAATATAATATAATATAATATAATATAATATAATATAATATAATATAATATAATATTCACTTCATACTATAATTGAAAGAGCATGTTTTTTTCTACATTTTTTAGATTCCACAAGATGGCAACTGTTGAAAAATCTAAATTGAAATTTGATCTAATATAGACAGTAGTTATTAGACACATATATTTAAAAATGTTGTCATTAGAATATTATACTGTAGATATCGGTGTTTGTAACCGTATGTGGTTTTTACTTTTAAAATATGGCAAATACAAATACAGATAAATACATACTCATGGTATATTCCTGTAAATAATCTTTGAGAAAAAAACAAATCTTCATGTTAAAATCACACATGAAAAACATGAGAAACACACTTGAAAATCACAATTATTATTATTATTATTATTATTATTATTATTATTATTTCACACAGTGTTTCTTGTGTGATTTTTACATGTAAATCTCCAGACATACTCATGTGTAATTTAATTTAATTTAATTTAATTTAATTTAGTTTTTAATTCATTTTCTTTTCAGCTTAGCTACTTTATTAATTTCAGGCTTGAACCAGCGACCTTCTTGCTGTGAGCCGATGGTGCTACCCATTGTGCCACCATGCTGCTTATTTTATTTTATTTTATTTTATTTTTTGCTTAGTCTCTTTATCAATCTGGGGTCGCCACAGTGGAATGAACCACCAAATTATCCAGCAACTTATCCATGTTTTTATGCAGCAAATGCCCTTCCAGCCGCAACCCATCACTGGGAAACACCCATACACTCTCACTCACACACATTCACTACGTACAATTTTAGCTTATCTATACCGCATGTCTTTGGACTTGTGGGGAAACCTGAGCACCCAGAGGAAACCCACACGAACACGGGGAGAACATGCAAACTCCACACAGAAATCCCAACTGACCCAGCCGAGGCTCGAAACAGCGACCTTCTTGCTGTAAGGCGACAGCTCTACCTACTGCATCACCTATTTATTCTATTTTATTGGGTTTAGCGTTTTTTTATTACTTAAATATTACATGCTTGCACAGTCAGGTGATTTAAGCTTTTTTTTTTCCAGTGTGTTTAAAATGTCAAAGCAATTGAAAGCAAAGTCAAAGCACTTGGGGCCTGTTTATTTTTTCCATGATATTATGCAAACATTGAAAGCATTAGAAGCAGTGAAAGTTTTTTGACACCGAGACAGTTACCAGCAGAGTCTTTTGAGGTCATGAAAACAAATGCCTTGGATGAAATAAAACTTTGGCCACAGATCTTTTCACAGTTCGTGTGGTCATTAGTTTTCAGCCAAATAAGTTCATTTTTTCACATTCTATATTGAATGTGGCACAATAGTTTCACTGCGGCGAAGTTTGCTGTGTACAGTTCAATTAAACTAGCCTAGAGGGAAATTAAGGATACAGTTCTGTATGTCTGCGATCAAAATGCTATTATGTCTCCTTTGGTAGGCACTTCAACATGATCAGACTTCTCATTTACCCTGAGGTAAACACAACTGAAGCCATCCAGGAAAGTGGTTTATCAAGTCAACAAACCATGAACCCATGAGGCTGTTTCACAAGCTAGCAGGGCAGTTTTATTTCTCAAGCAACCGATCTGACCTCTGCTAATACTGTGGATGTACATTTTTGTTGAAGGTCTGCCATAATCAACAACAGGAGGTTATCTTCTAGTAGACACCTCGTACTGCTGACACTGGGTTTAAAGGGACAGTTTACTGAAATGTGCAAATACACTCAATTGGATGGATCAGTCAGTCAGATCAATCAAATCTAAAGTGCTTATATGCGCTATACAGCAGCAACCATTATTTATTCAAATGTTTAGTGTCACTACATATATAAATAAATAAATAAATAAATAAATATTATTAACTAACATTTTTTGTTTTGTTTAATTAATTAATACATTTATTAATTTATTTATTAATTAATTTATTTTTATTTATTTTTATTTATTTATTAATTAATTAATTTATTTATTTATTTATTTTTATTTAATTAATTAATTTATTTATTAACTTATTTATTTATTTATTTATTTATTTATTTATTGAAATAAAAACCTAAAGTTAAAAATCTGTTCAATGCATATTTGTTTAATTTATTATTTATATTAAACATAAATTAATAGTTATTTATTTTATCTTAGTACCACTTAATCTTAGTATTACTTTAGTATTACTTTAAAACAGTAATGATTTATAAATAGGCTGGTAAAAAGCCATCTTATCTTTATTTGGTAGTGTATGTTCATGAGAGAAGTCATTACATTCATTTTGACTGAATCATTCCTAAGTAATAGAGTAACTGACCGGAAAGCAGAGTTGAGAAGTAACAAAGTCCAAATACTTTGTTATGTACTTTGTTTTGTAAAGTAGATTTGTCTGGTTATCAGTACTTTACTCCACTATTTATTTATTTTTTTTGACAACTTTTTTACTTTTACTCCTTACATTTTTAAATCAGGCTCGTTACTTTCATTTTCATGTGTTTGGTGGTGCGATCTTTAATATTTTTTGTCATTGCTCAATTTTAACACCTTTTTGATGCAATCTATTTTCGTCATTGTGCGTCTGCGTGCTGCAGTGCGTGGCTTTTTTTAACCAAGGTTATCATGTACTGTATATAAGTTATAATGTATGTAAGATAACAATGAGAAAGTCTGAAGAAGATGGCGAATTTAACATGACTGATGCTGACCTGTTTACACGGTAATAAGACACATTTTGCTTGATCGGATCACATGCAGATAAACAAGAGAGACACATTGCAGTTCAAAAATATGCCTTGCAAATTCTTAAGTTTAAGAGTCTTTTGTCCACTTCTGATCATACTGCACGGGATTTCTCTGGTCTTTCAATCTAAAACAGCGAAAAATTATTTTTATAAATTTTTAAAAATCGACTATATGATTTTACATATAGGCATATTAATCTTCAACTAAAGTTACTGGGAAATTCATGAATAAAAATATAATGCAAAAGGTCCTCAATTTATCACGTGAATCAAAGATCATGCACATGTTTTGTAGGTTGTAGTCATGCCAGTGTACAGTATGTAGCTTTTAGCATTAGAATAAATGTATTAACAGAATTAATGTTTATCCATTAAATAAAATATCCACAATACCCTGGAAAAAACACTAAAATAACAGGTTATGTATGAGAGCTGCTAATGCAAAAATATATGTATAAATATATATAACATTAATGGTACATGTTGTTTTTGATCCAACAGCTGCAAAACTTCATAATGAACGCTGTGAGTTTGCATCAGGATGATGATACATGGGGGAAACCTACCTGGCATATGTACCTACCTGTTGAAACATGTAGTATTAATGGGTACTTTTTACTTAAGTACATTTTTGAGCCCGTACTTCTTTACTTTTACTTGAGTACAAAAGTGTAGTCAGTACTTCAACTTTTACCATAGTCATTTTAAACATGAGTATCTGTACTTCTAGTTGAGTAAAGGATGTGTGTACTTTTGCCATCTCTGCTGGAGAGGAACACTATCATTAACTAACCAATAATAACCTCATATAGCTTCAGAATACAGCACATATATTAAATGTGTGACATTTATCATACTTTATAGGTACTTGAAATTGTTTCCGAAGTTTTATTTTATTTTATTTTTTACAAATGCCACCAAGTAATATAGTAAGCTTCTTTAGACAGCATGTACATGACTCATTTCTTATTCCTAGATAAACTCCATTCTAAACTATAAGATCACATGTTGGTCAGTGACCAATGTTTTGGTCCCCTTTAGATTATGCAACAGAACAATGTCTCTTTATTAGCCCTTCTTAACATTTAGTTGGTTGTCCCAGGTCATGGACTCGGAGGCACTGGAGTGCCCGCAATAATCAGTATGTTTGTGTTTTGGCTATAGCGTGGCGGCTAAGGATGAGTGAATGGGTGTGCTTGCAGACAGTGCCTGTCAGTACCCTGAACCCTGCTTCTGGGAACAGGAGCACCTTATACCAGACAACAAAGCCTAGGCTGGCTCACGGTCAACTCTCCACCGGCCTCGTCACAACAATGCTGCTATTCACTCAGCCAATTAAATGGATATTATACACCTCCGTGCGTGTTTGTCTGACTATGACAAGTAAATTACTGCTCAAGCTTCTGCCATGATGGGAATTGACCTGTTAAGCCACTACAAAACCTGATCCACCTGTTGCATTTTATTGCAACACCCCATCTACTGTCTGCAAGTGCTTTATTAGAAACAGCTTGTGTTGAGGACGACGTGTGAACTCATAATCACAATCGTCAATGCAAATGACTTGTTCGCACGGCACATTCACAACGCAGGGTTCATTTTCAGACCAGCTGCACGACTGAATGCATCGCATGTGTTCCATCAGAAGGCAACATCTCATCGAAGTAATTAGCGGAGACGTTATCGATTCATGAGGTTTTGAATGTGTGATGTTAAGAATTGATCCAAGGCTGGTGGAGTGTGGACATTATTTAGTTCTTGCAGTACTATTGGATGTACTAAATGGATAATGTATTAGTACAATATGTGCATGTGTTTCATTGCAAAGTGGCATTAGCAACTACTGTGTGTAGCATTTTAAGTCATTTAGCAGATACGTTTAAGCAGAGATCATATGTACAACATTCTGGTCTAAAAAGGGAGGAGTGTTAAGGCGCATTGTTGGCGCTTTGCTACTATGAGGAACTGAAATATATCGCGCCATTAACCAACTAAAAGCTGGTCTAAAGTCCAGCGCAGACCGCTTTAGTTATATGAATATGCATGTCCAAACACTTATACATTGCTTAATACACACAGGATGTACAGCAATACACAAATATCTTTAAAATGAAAGAAAAATTTTACAAAAATGATTATTTTCTAGATAAATATAAAGACCACTACCTCCATGCCTTCTTCACCTTGGGGTGCTTTTTTCAGTTTATTCATGACAATCTAAATTAGTGTAATGTTATTATTATTAGCAGTATTATTATATTATTTGAGTATTTAAGGGTTTTTTTTTTACCATACATTTTACAGATTGATTAATTCAGAATTCCCTTAATGACGCTTCACTTTTTAAGTTTTTGTTGTTGTGGTTATTAGTTACAATGTTGATTTTAATACTTCAAAATATTGATGTATTAATATTATATAAATTAATGAAATACAGTAGTTTATTATAAAAAGTATAAATGCTATACTATATTTTTAATAGAAAAATTCTGGCAACAGCTACTATAGTGTAAATTTGACAGAATTCACCTTTGCTTTAATACAACATCTTAAAAACAAGTTATAGTAGTTTGTATTATGACAAAAGTAAAGCATTTTCTCTGTTTTCAGGCTGTGTGCAATTGTTCCCATAGTGAAAATGGTTTCAATGGTGTGTTTGCATTAATTGTGTATCATCACAACTGTACAAGTTGTGTTATTTTTTATTAATGTGTTTCAATTAAGCACAGTAGAGTGAACACCACATTCATCTTTTAAATGTGTGTTGCCTGAAAGCTGCTTACAAATCGCTCTTTAGAGGAGAAAGCTGATTGCATATTACTCACGATTTCACAGCACACTCATGTGCTCATGTGCATATACGCAATTAAGGTAAATCCTCAAACTGTCATCCTGTGTTTTGCTAATGATGTTCTCTTCACATAAAACGCACATGCAGCTTACTTTGCTGTATTACCCAAATTACATTCCTAGTGTAAAAAATGTTCCCAGTTCCTGCATGTGTGGAAAAAGGTATGTCCACCAATAGTTCTAGGAACTGTTCAAACATTTTTGTACAACAACAAACTACTGAAGACAGCAAAACTGTAATGTTTTTGAATGCTTGTATGAGGGGATTATAATATACCCTTGATGGGAACAAAGACTTTTTTATCAGTTGTTGGACAAGGATTAATCTTTCTATTGCACAACTGTCAAACAACTTGTTTGGTGCAAACAATGAATAGTGTACACTTTGAAAGGCTGTGGTACATTTAAGTTTACTTAAGGCTTAACAGTTCATTAAAAACAACATATTCATTCACACTTGTATCCAAGTCATCATCATTCCTTAGGTAATTCCTTAGGTCGTGTGTTCGCTTGCCATTTTTAATGCATTTTTTTCTTATTATTTCCGACAGCACACCAGCAAACTATTTCTGCAAGTAATAAATAAAGTATAATAAATCCCCAATGCTGCCGGACTATAAATCAGCACTAACTAAGAGTAATGCCACAGCGCTGGAATCTGTGGTTAATTTTCCACATTTTCTCTGATTGTTCCCAATCTAATCAAATCAGCTTTGAAAGCGCTGCTATTCTTTTGAAACAGAAGCCTTCCTGAAGTGTTCCTGCTCATGTTGACACAGCTGGCAGTGGTCAGCATGCCTTCAGATCACAGTCTAATATATATAAAGCTGATCTTCTTTATGCTGATCACCATGTCAAATAAACTGAGAACTGAGGATGAGCTTTCTCAAAGCCTTGACTTCTTGCCATTGGTGTTTATTTATAGATTTGTTTTGTTATTGATTAAAAATATTGCAGAGAAAATGAGGAAAAACCTAGTATTCAGAAGGATAAAGGGTGAAGTGAAGTATAAAGATTTGAAATTTAATGAATTAATATTTGGGGCTTTATTTAATGTCTTCAAATAGATTTTGCTTAACATTTGTTTGTAAATTTTTTTGGTACTTTATATAATTTTTGTTGTACAATAACTCCAGGTCTGTGCTTTCTCAAAGCCTTGTTTTCTTTTTATTTATTAGTAATAGTTATAGTAGGATTATTATTATTTATAAAAATGTTTTGCTATTTTAAAGGATAGTGGCAAAGTACACTGTAAAAAAATCTGTTAATTTATGTTATTTTTCCAGCAGCTGGGGTGCCAGAAAAAATCATAACATAATGGCTGTTAAATTAGAGAAATTTACTGTAAAATAACAGATGGTAAATTACAGAAATTTACCAGATATTTAAATTAAAGGAATAATTTGTAATTTAACATTCGCTATTTTACGGTAAATGTCTGTAATTTAACGGCCGTTATTTAACTTTTTTTCTGGCACCTCAGCTGCCAAGTAAAATAACAGATTTGTTTTACAGTGTATAAGAATTTGAAATTACATTCATTAATATTTAAGTCTTTATTTAATATTTTTAAATAGTTTTTGTTTTAAATATATCTGAGAATACTTCTTGGTATAAATTATTGTTACACAATTGCTCCAATAGCTACCCTTGTATATTTATTATTATGTTGGTTGTTTATTATTATTATTATTATCATTATTATGATTGTTATTATTATTATTGTTGTTGTTGTTGCTATTATTATTATTATTATTATTATTATTATTGTTGTTGCTATTATTATTAGTATTATTATTGTCTATTTATCTATTTATTTATTTATTATTATGATTATTATTATTATATTGTTTATGATTACATTTTTTTCTGACAAATGAGTATAAATATTTAAATTTTAATTAATTGGTATGTTTCCCCCTTCTTTAATATGTTATTAAATGATGCTTGTCCTTAATGTACTTCATGATATTTTCTGCTATATAAATTATTATTACACAATAGCTCCTGGCGTGGGCTTTTTGAAAGCCTTAATTTCTTCTCGTTTTAGTGCAGAATCAGCCTGACGTTCTCAAAATAACTTTAAAAGTAACACCACTCGGCCAAATCCACTGCGACCCTTGAACTTTTATGTAACAGTCAAAAAAATTTTTGTGCAGGATTTAGGGAGGATCTCTCACAAAATAGTCTCATCTTTTGATAGGTTCTTATCCTCTCCTGTGGACCTGGCTCTATACAGAGCTTCATTGTTTTTAAAGGAGCCTTTTCTGGCATATCAAAACTACTTACGTATATTGATAGGGATTTCTCAGGTCTCTGTTTTAACAAGTCTTAAGAAAGAAGCAAAAGTTGGAGCTCGAGGTCTCATGTGGTGAACATTAGCTCGCTTTCCTCATGTGATGTGCTGGACGCCTTTTATTAGTAGTGGCTCCCTATTAAAAGCTGACTGGAGACGAAGTGTGTAGACTTACGCGTGACTGTGTGTGAGAGAGTGTGCATCTGATATGTCAATGTGCAGCAGCTCCAAAATGTCTTTCTTGGTGGTGACTTCTATATAACTGGATTTGTTAATGTTTTTGTCTGTAAAATTATTGAAAGGTTTTAAATATTTTAAAACAAATGTCAGAGTGTAAAAGATACTGTAATCCTGAAAAAAAGAAAACAACATTATTATTAAAGTATGTAAAATAGTACTTTGACACCTGATTTTACCAACTGGTTATTTTAATTCATACACCCTTTTAAGTAGTTAAGCTATATTTTACCTTATATTTTATGTATTTTATATATTATTATGCATGTTTTGTTGTATATTTCTGTACAACACTCTTCTGTGTTTTATAAAATGCTCTATAAATAAGCTTTGAATTTTATTATTATTATTATTTTTTATCACTACTATTAAAAAAATAATAATAAATAAATAAATAAATAAATAAATAAATAAATAAATAAATAAAGTTAAATAGTTTTGGGCGTATAAATTATTGCTATAATGAAGCAATATTATAGAGGTTTTAGAGCACAGGTGTCAAACTCAGGAGGGCCACAGCTCTGCACAGTTTAATTCCAACCTTAATTAACCACTCCTAATCCAACTAATTGATTGCTTTAGTCTTGTTTGAAACCTACAGGTAAGTGTGTTGAAGTAGGGTTGAAACTAAACAGTGCAGGGCTGCGGCCAGTTTGACACCCCTATTTTAGAGTATCTTTCATAAATCATTTTATAAATCATTAGTTTGTTGAAAATCAAACAGCACACTTTCTAATGCTATGGATGCACCATTCAATATTTGACAGTGTGACTTGAACTTTTACTAAACCCTTATTCATCAAAAAAGGAATTTTAAAGAAGCTGCCAAATCTGCTCATTTTGAGGCCTGAGAACGAGCAGTTCTGTCTTTTGTTTGTTGATCAGACTGTTTGGTCAGGGATATTGGGGTCAGTATGGGCAAGGCTCGAAGGTTCAGCCGTTATCTCACATGGGCATCGACCCTGAAGGCTGGCACGCTGTTGTCTTTTCAGCATGTTTAAGAGGCAAAACCATCTTTAGGTTTAGTTTTTTCACACTCTGCATTTATAAATGGACCAGATGGGGGATTTAAGTAGAAAATTGCTCCCAAGAGTGTTTATGAGTCCCTTTTCACCCATAGATGAAGGGTCTTGATTCTTAATTTACTTTAAAGCTTCTTTATTTTTTAATTTCAATGTTATAGTGACACACAAACACACACAATGTGAGCATAAAATTGACTTTTTTGATTGATTGATTGATTGATTGATTGATTGATTGATTGGTTTGTATTGGATTTGCAGATGGATATTTAGTGATATAAAATGTAACATTTAATGTTTCTCGCATTTTTCCGACACATTTTTATAATAGTGACTTTATAAAAGTGTATTTAGTATTGAGTTTACTGTGGACGTCAAATCTCAGTCATCAGCGGTATATAGTGTTATCATAAAGTTGTCATAATGCCAGTTTTTGGTTAGATAGGGATATCAGGTTTTTTTCTGGAACACCTTTCTCACATAAAGTATTATACCAGTAAAAATTCCACTGAAGAGTAAATTTTTCAGGTATTAATATTAAGAAGTATTGCACCATTGTTAGAGCTTAAATATTAATTAGGGTTTATCGTTATTATTATTTTTTTTAATTATTGTACTTTAGCATTGTCAGATTACAAAAATATATGCAATTATTTTAAAAAGTGCAACTGATGAATCGAAATACCTAAATTAATTCACTTAAAATCAAATTTCAAAATAAATGTCACACAAATATTCTAGTTGTATTTAAAAGTATTAAACCTACATAATTTAAATACATTTTTAAATTACTAAAAA